>NC_038250.2:30640526-30940526 GCF_000004515.6 Glycine max | reverse complement strand
AAATTAAACCTATCACCCTTCACAGTAGGAGCGATACTTGGCGAATAATCTTTCATCTTAAATCTCTCTAAGATTTTATTAATATAGGTTTCCTGTGATAGACCTAAAATACCTCAAGGTCTATCTCTAGGAATATTAATGCCAATGATATAAGATGCATCACTCATATCCTTCATGTCAAAATTCTTAGGGAGAAATTGTTTCACCTCATGTAGCAAACCCCAATCATTGACTGCAAGTAAAATATCATTTACATATAAAACAAGAAAATATATTTTACTCCTACTGACCTTGTGGTATATGCATTGATCCATGGGGTTTTTTTTTTATCAAAACCAAATGAAGAAATTATCCCATGAAACTTAAGGTACCACTGACGGGAGGCTTGTTTTAAACCATATATAAATTTCTTAAGCTTGCAAACCAAATGCTCACCATTGCTAAAGGAGAAGCCTTCAAATTATTTCATATAAACCTTCTCCTCTAAATCACCATTAAGAAATATTATTTTTACATTCATTTGTTGCAACTCAAGGTCAAAATGAACAACTAATGCTAAAATACCATGAAGAAAATCTTTCTTAGATACAAGAGAATTTTTCTTAGTCACGGTCACACGGTTGTGGTTATTACAATTGTTACGATGCATATTACACATGAAATTAATATGTTTGCAATAAATGTAAAAAAGAATTTTACAATTATTCTAATAATTGGTATATCTTTTATTTATAACAATAACATAACTTTTCATTTATTTTAAGATTTGCCATCCCTTAACATCCCAAGACAGCCAAACCTATTCGACCATTGACACTTAGAAGTTCAAAGTAAAAGATTGAAATCTAAATTTCATTTAATTTAGAGCAAATTACACCTGCTTCTCTTGCCTTGACTTATTACACTGCATCATTTCCGTTAAATTGCATTACTTTTGTTTCCATGGGCCAACTCCGTCAAGTAACAGTATTAATTTTAAGTGAAATGTCAAAAGGGGCCATTCTCACTTAATCTCTTCCCACCCTTCAAACCTCTCACGTCCCAATCCCTAATCCCGCACTCTTCCACCACCAGACACACCTGACTCGCTGTCGGGCCACCCGGATCTGCTGCAGAGCGACACTAAGTGGAGCTTCGTCGACCTCACCCAACCTCCTTCCTCGCGTGCTCGACGACCGCCCTATCCTGGCTACGCTCGCCACCGTCATTATGGCGTTGCTCGTCCTCACCTGTGTTAGAACGTGACAATGCATGTGGTTTTTCAGATCTAAAGGAGAAAAGGGGATATCGGATGGATTACGGTAGAGAAAAGCCAAAAGGGAAACATATCTAAAGGACAAAGGGGAAACCGGAAAATTTGCAGATCTTGCCTCACCAACGTCGCCCTCCACTCCTTCAATAGTGGCCGTGATGTTTTAGGAATGGTGGGGGAGAAACAAAAAAAAGGTTTCAAAGTCCATTTGTTTTCTTTACGTTAAATGCAAAAGCTACAGGGACTAATAACTTTGGAATTGATGGATATGCTTATTTAGAATTTATGAATAATGTACTGTTTAAGAATCAACGAACCCTAACGGTCAAAAATTTATTTTGGAGTTAAAGATTTTAAGATTAAGAATTAATGAATCTGGAAGTTATTTTTTTACACTCAATTTTTTTATCGTGTTATTTCTCCCATTTTTTATATCACATATTGTTGGGTTTGTGTTAGATGAATGAATAGTGCTTTAGAAGAGAATTGGATTTTGTTTGAGATTTTGGTTTCAAAAAAGCTCCATGCTTTTAATAAATGGACTAAGGAAGATGAGGATAATTTTGTCTAAATTTTGTTTATTAAATAAGTATATGTATGACGTGTGATGACTTTTAGCTAACAGAAACAACACCGTTAAATTATAGGTGTGTATCTGTAATAAAATTATAAAAATTAAGAGAGATTTGCGTAAATTTTTAATAATGAGGGGTTGTAGGTATAAGAAATCCCAAATGAGGAGGAGGTAGAGGTAGATGTAATTTGCTCTTTAAAATTTAATTTTGATAAGAAATACGGAATATAACAGTTTAAAAAGGCCCGGTTATTTAAAAACATGGGCCACATGTAGGGCGTAAGAAGGGAAGTATATTGTAAGCCAACATTTTACCACCGCATTCCGATGGATCCTCTTGGTGAAACATTTTACCGCCGTTGTGCGTTGTGCCACTAACATATGAAGGTATAATCGTAGTCGTTTTAATGGATTTTCGCATGTTTATAGACACGCAATATTAAAACAATTAACCAGCTCAAAGAAATTAATGGATCAGATAAGAATCCAATATACTATGTAGAGATAAATGAGAAGGAAAAAACTGAAAAGTTGAGAAAGATAAAAAAGTAAGAAAAAAGTTGAGAAAGATAAGAAAGGAGAGGACGATAGACTTGACAGAAAGCTGAGTGAGCGAGTAGAGAAAATAAAGTTAGGAATAAGAGTTTGGAAAAAGAAAATGACTTTTTTAAAGTTAAATTCAAATAATATTTTATATTCAAAGAGTTGACAGATGGTTTAAGCAAGTGGTTCTATTGTCTCTCTCCTTGCTCAATTCTTCCTCCTATCAGTGCTTCTTAGTTTGGTCATGCTTATGACTGTCTATATGTAATCTCACTTTCTTCCTCTTATCAATGCCTCTTAGTTCTGCAAGGCTAACGCTGTCTATGTTTTTATATCTTAATCGCATTCGCTGTGCCAGCATCTTGGTCACTGTTCAGTCCTCCTCAAGTAAACACTGTAAACAAAGAAACACAAAGATTTCTAGTTTATAATTTATAAATAAACCCTCAAGCCACTAGGAAGCGCGAGTTGTGAGTGATAATCGAGCAAAAGAAAATTAAGCAATGGGATTGAAGGCCATGCCAATGCAACTTACCATGCTGTTGCTGATTGCTCTAGCAGAAGCAGCTGACCAAGCCCTGCCTGGCTGCTCGAACTCTTGCGGAAGCGTTTCACAAATTCCGTATCCATTTGGCATGGGCAACTCTTCCGTCACCGGTGAGAATTGTTTCTTGGAGGACCCATTGGAACTCACTTGCAGAGATTCCACTTTATATCACGGAAACGGTAACGTCCAAATTCTGAACATAACCCTCGACGGTAAAATGGACATGCTTTTCTTCGTCTCGAAGGTTTGCAAAAAAAAATCTGCTGGCGGAGTAGAAACAGAAGGTAATGAAGCTACTCTCACAACTCCGGCTTTCGCCATTTCTAGCGAGGACAACAAGTTCGTCAGCGTAGGGTGCGACACTTACGGCTACCTCAACAGCTATCGCGACGGCACCAAATCTTCAATGGGGTGCTTGACAAGATGTGACAGCAGAGAGAGCGTGCGAAACATGCAGAGAGATGGAAAATGTACCGGAATTGGATGTTGCCAGATCGATATACCACCTGGAATGAAGAACATTAGTTTACAAACATTCACCTATAACAATTTCAATTCCTCTTCCGACTTCAACAAATGCAGCTATTCCTTTGTGGTGAAAAATGGCAACTATACTTTCTCGATGGATCATTTAAAAGGACTCCCGTTCAATAAAGCACCCTTTGTCGTAGATTGGACTGTTGGAAACCAGACATGTGGCATTTCCAAGGGTAAACTCGACTATGCGTGCAGAAATAATAGCGATTGTGTGGACTCGGGATATGGTTACCGATGCAAATGTAAAGAAGGCTTTGAAGGAAACCCATACCATCCCGATGGTTGCAAAGGTAATTAATTATGCTAAACATTAACCTCTCTATTTGTTCTCCTTCATATAATTTGCTCTACCCTTGTAGGAACAATATCTACCGACAACACAGACAGTCGGACACTGATTATGGTTACTCGTGCAGATGTAATCGTAGCTGCACAGACAATTTATCCCCTAAAACCTAAAAAAAATATTTGATATGGGAAGAAAACAAAGAAAGAGAACTACATCCCTCTCAAAAAAGCTATGCTAGCTAACAGCTTCAGCTGAGAGCTGCAAGCTAACTTCAGGAGGAGGGTTAATATATATACCTATATATAACTTTTGCAATCATATATGTACCAGCATTTATTAATTTTATTTTGTCAGTTTGATTAATTAATTATTGTTCCTATATATGTTATCAAAAGACCCATATTAGGAATTTAGTTAGCTCCTTTAGTTACATCGTTTTTATTGCCTTTAGAAATTTAGTAACCTACCACAAAACAATTTCACTTTAGTAAGTTCTTCGTTGCTTCTATTTGGGATTTGCAGACGTTGACGAATGTAAGATAGGCAATCATGCATGCATAAGTGAAAAAAATTGTCTGAACACCAATGGATCCTACATATGTTTCTGTCCGAAGGGGCAATCCGGAAATGGAACAAAGGGAGAAGGGTGCCACCAACAAGATGTTGTTACCAAGGTAGTCATAGGTAAGCAACTGAGCACATCCAATTAGGCTACAAAGATTAGAGTCATATTTAACTTATATTTTTAATAAGTATTTATTGGGGAAGAAAATCAAAAGATAAAATGAATTGAATTTCTATCAAAAATAAAAATCAACTTCAGTATTATATATATATATATATATTCTTTTAACTTTTTTTAAAGCCAAATTACATAAGTTAATTTTCAGTTATGAAAGAAATTTAATTTAATTTTTTAAATCTTTTCACTTAGAAGTCTATATTGAAAAGTTTATCAACGAAACAAACATAGTTCAAAGAACAATTCAAGAATACTTGTGTTTGACTTATTCTGACTGCAGGAGTAGCAGCAGGAATTGTTATTCTATTTGTGGGGACTACTTCATTGTACTTGACATACCAGAAAAGGAAACTCATCAAACTTAGAGAGAAATACTTTCAGCAGAATGGTGGTTCCATTTTACTACAGAAACTCTCTACAAGAGAAAACTCCCAAATTC
The DNA here is from genome assembly GCF_000004515.6 of Glycine max. Taxonomy (NCBI): domain Eukaryota; kingdom Viridiplantae; phylum Streptophyta; class Magnoliopsida; order Fabales; family Fabaceae; genus Glycine; species Glycine max. The sequence continues at coordinate 30,935,603 of NC_038250.2, read as the reverse complement.
AAATTTTCACAAAACAAGAACTAAAGAAGGCCACCAACAACTTTGACGAGAGCTTAATCATTGGCAAAGGAGGTTTTGGTACAGTTTTCAAAGGACATCTAGCAGATAACAGAATTGTTGCTATCAAGAAGTCCAAAATAGTTGATAAGAGCCAAAATGAACAATTTGTTAACGAGGTGATTGTTCTATCACAAATCAATCATAGAAATGTGGTCAAACTACTGGGATGTTGTTTAGAGACAGAAGTTCCTTTACTGGTTTATGAATTTGTTAACAATGGTACCCTTTTTGATTTTATACACACCGAAAGAAAGGTAAATGATGCAACTTGGAAAACCCGTGTAAGGATAGCAGCAGAGGCAGCTGGAGCTCTAGCATATCTGCATTCAGAAGCCTCAATACCCATTATCCACCGAGATGTGAAGACTGCTAACGTACTGTTGGATGACACTTACACTGCCAAAGTATCTGATTTTGGAGCTTCAAAATTGGTTCCACTTGATCAAACTGAATTAGCCACAATAGTGCAAGGAACGATTGGTTACTTGGACCCAGAGTACATGCAAACCAGCCAACTAACGGAGAAAAGTGATGTCTATAGCTTTGGGGCAGTGCTTGTAGAGCTGTTAACAGGGGAGAAACCTTATTCTTTTGGCAGGCCTGAAGAGAAAAGAAGTCTTGCTAACCACTTTCTATCTTGCTTGAAAGAGGATTGCCTGTTTGATGTTCTTCAAGATGGCATTTTGAATGAAGAAAATGAAAAGGAGATTAAGAAGGTTGCTTTTCTTGCTGCAAAGTGCTTGAGAGTTAAAGGGGAGGAAAGACCTAGCATGAAGGAAGTGGCAATGGAGTTGGAGATGCATCAGTGGATTAATACAGACGCAAATCTAAAGGAGTCTGATTACTTGGTTCACAAGGTATCATCTATCGTTTCCGAGCCTGGTGATAGCAGCAGCCATCAAGAGTATGACAGCATTAGGGATCAAGTACTACCTTCTTTGGGTGATGGAAGATGATGCCTTGGCATCATACACTCCATTTTATATCAAAGTTCTGTTACAACCTTTTGAATCTTTATGAAAAATCCATTTAATTGTTTTCATGAGTGTGTATTTGTGTGTACGTATGTATTCTAGTATGCTATATATGCACTTAGTATGTATGTATGTATTCTACTTTGTGCGTATGTATGTATGTCTGGATTGACTAATTGTTTAAGCTTCTAATCAACGGTTTTTGCTAATTCATGGCATAATTAACTTGTTTTCATTGCTCAATTCTCAATTTATAGTGAGTTACATGCACGTCCCAGGAGCACATAAACATGTGTGAAACCCTTGTCTGATTGTCATATCTAGCGAAGCAAAATCAATGATCATTCTCCTCCCCTATTGCTATGTGATTCTATTTATTAATTTCGCAAGTGAGAATAATACAAACAAACCCAAAGACAAATAATTGGTGGACTTCTTGCACCTAAAAACAAAATAAAATACGAAGTTTATAACAAGTCTCTATTCTTGGTTTCTGTAACCATGAAGCATAGTTTAAAACACTTTGAATTTCAACTCTGAAAGTGTATGAGATCCCAACTGACTTGAAATACTGCTAGCTAAACTTCGATAATATCAAATGCTGAAAAAACAATGTTATATTTAACAATGAAAGGGTTAATGGAACGGCATCATCCCAACAACTCAAAAGCACAATGACATTTAGATTTTATGCATGCCAAGCACCGGATCAAGACTTAGAAAATAATATCCTCTAAGATGATCAAATTGACGTAGGATACAAACAATCCGTCAACATATCATGGAAAGAAAAATACTAACAACACAAACTAGTATACCTTTATTTAATTACAACCAAATTAATTCTTGATACCTATTTTTATTAAAAAAAAAAAAAAGAATTAATACTATTGAGTCGTTAAACACATTCTCCAATCTCCATCAGTGATTGCATCTATAAGAACTTGGCGGGGAACTGTCTTTCTCTGAACTAGAAAGAGTCTTAATTAAAAGAGTGCTCAGTGTCTCAGTCATTCAATTAGGTTCAGTTTCCTTTCTTTCCATCTACGTCGCTCATCATGACCCATTCATATGGTAATTCGTAAAATATTAAATTATTGACATGCAACCTAAAGGAACATATATTGTAGATTTATGTTAACCAAAACTTATATCCTTCTTTTTCCCAACCGCCTCTGTCCATGAGCTATTCAACCTTCCAAGTGGCAGATTTGACTCTAGTTGTCTTCTTGAAAGTAGTAGAGAAATTTGTCCTTGAAATTTAGATGTTGGTCTCATGTCGTTTTGACCTTTACAACTCCAGATATGCTTAAAATACTAAACCAATGTTTATCTGTTTGGACAAAACATCAATAGCTTATAATTCGGAGTCAGTTAGGAAAGGAAATATTAATGATACATGAAATCATAAGGGAAGAAGAGAGTTCTGAACAACTTAGAGAAGATGATCAGCTTCAGCTCACTTGTTATTCATCAATGGTGGAAGCTTATATACATGTGATGCATGGTTGTTATAACCGAAAGCTAACTACCCTAACCAATCTAACTAATCTAACTGATACTGTTATACAGTTAAGAGCCCCCCTCAAGCTGGGAATGGATATTCATCATTCCCAGCTTGTTACAAAGGTGCTGAAAAATGCCGAGTGAAAGGGCCTTAGTGAATATATCTGCGAGTTGCAGGGATGATGAAATCGGAAAGAGTTTTATGAGACCTGAGTTAAGCTTCTGTCGGACAATATGGCAATCTATCTCAATGTGTTTGGTTAGTTCATGGAAAACGGGATTAGTGGCTATTTGAATTGCTGACTGATTGTCGTAGTTTAAGGTTGCTGGTTGAATGAGTGTGGCGCGAAAGTCCTGAAGCAGAAAAGTCAGTCATTGTAGCTCGCAAGTAGTGGAAGCGAGAGCGCGATATTCAGCTTTGGAGGAGCTGCGTGATACAGTTGATTGCTTCTTTGATTGCCAAGAGACAACAGAAGAACCAAAGTAAACTAAGTAACCCGTAGTGGACTTCCTTGAGTCTTTGCATCCTGCCCAATCCGAGTCACTGAATGCTCGGAGTTGTGGAGTGCCTGCGGCAACGAAGAAGAGTCCTGAACCTGGTGTACCCTTGAGGTATCGGAGGATGCGAAAAGCGGCTTGAAGATGAGCATTGGTGGGAGTGGCCATGTACTGGCTGAGTTGCTGGACTACGTATGTTATATCGGGTCGTGTGTTGGTAAGGTATATGAGTTTGCCTATCAATCTTCTATAGGAAGAAGAAGACTCGGCTGAAAGAAGACTTCCTGAATCTGCTTGTAGCTTTGTGGAGTAATCCATTGGTGTTGAATTGGGCTTGCAACCTAGCATTCCTGAATCACTCAAAATATCCAATGTATACTTACGTTGACATAGATGGATTCCTTTAGAGGTGCGTGCGATTTCGAGCCCAAGAAAGAACTTTAAATCCTCAAGATCCTTGATTCTGAACTCGCGATCCAGGAGGGTGATCATAGTTTGTATTTCAGCTATGTTGTTTCCCGTGAGGATGATATCATCCACGTATACTAGGAGTATGGTAGTGATGTCTCCGATGAAGCGCAAGAAGAGGGAGTGATCTGCATTCGACTGTTGAAACCCATGAGAGCTTAAGAAGCTCGATAACTTCATGAACCATTGTCTGCTGGCTTGTTTGAGTCCGTAAAGGGACCGTTGAAGACGACACACAAGCTGTGGATTGTCAACCGAAAGTCCTGGAGGTATTTGCATATACACCTCTTCGTCAAGTTCTCCATGGAAGAACGCATTGTTGACGTCCAGCTGCCGTAAATGCCACTGGTTGAGTGCAACTATCGCAAGAAGAAGGCGCACCGTGGTGAGCTTTGCTACCGGAGAGAACGTGTCAAGGTAATCCAACCCCTCCATTTGGGTGTACCCCTTTGCAACTAATCGCGCCTTGTGCCTCTCTATGGATCCATCTGCCCGATACTTGATTTTGTATATCCACCTACACCCAATAGTTGTCTTGTGAGGAGGAAGAGGTGTGAGTCTCCATGTGTTGTTCGTCTGGAGAGCCTGTAACTCGACCTTCATTGCCTTAATCCAGCAGTCATGGCGAGAAGCTTCGGCATATTAGGTAGGTTCTGCTGTTGAGGAAATGCTCATGACGAAATTCCTGTGTGCAGGAGACAAACGTGAATATGAAAGCACGGAACTAAGTGGGTAACGAACGACCGCTGAAGTATTTGGTGTAGATGAAGCAAGGTCTCTATGATAGTCTTGGAGATATGTTGGGGTGTTTTTGGCTTTTGTGGATCGCCTAAGATGTGGAAGAGGTTGCTCATTTGAAGGTTCATTGGATGACGGTACTGATATCGTAGGTTGTGATGAGCGATTTTCTATTTGTGGGTCAAGGCTCTTGCCGAAAAAGGGTCCCGGAGAGGGAGCTGAATGTTCTGAGTTTATATGCTGGGTTTCAGAATAGTAAGGAAAATGATCCTCATAAAACGTGACATTTCTAGATACGGTAACATCATTAGAATGCAAATCATATACAAGATATCCTTTCGTATGCATTTTAAAACCAATGAAGATGCATGGGTGTGCCCTAGCATCAAGCTTTTGCCGATTTGCTTTGAGCGTATTAATGTAGCACAGACACCTGAAAACACGAAGGTTAGAGATGTCGCATGGATGCTTATGTAGCTTTTCGTAAGGTGAAATGTTATGCAAGTATGGTGTGGGGATGCAATTAATTAGGTATGTGGCATGTGGCAAGGCGTAACACCAGAAGCTAGGTGGTAGACTCGCCTGAAATAAGAGTGCGCGTGTGATATTGAGTAGATGCTGATGCTTTCGTTCTACGATACCGTTTTGTTCTGGGGTTTCAACACATGTTGTTTGGTGTATGATTCCCTTTGATGCATAATAATGATGCATGAAGAACTCAATTCCATTGTCACTTCTGATGATTTTAACTTTGCCATTGTATTGTGTTTCAATGAATGTAATGAAATTTATAATGACCTGTCGTGTTTCAGCTTTAGATTTCATGAGATGTACCCATGTGCAGCGTGAACAATCGTCGACAATGGTCAAGAAATATTTATGCCCATGCATTGATGGTTTAGAACACGGACCCCATATATCCATATGAAGCAAATCGAAAACATGAGATGCATGTGAATTACTAAGAGAAAAAGGCATTTTCTTGTGCTTCACATAATGACATGTGTTGCAAACAAAGTTCTTATTATTTCTTAGAAGAGGATAGTAGGTTTCATACATTGTATCCTTTCAGCTGATGGGTGACCTAACCTAAAATGCCAAAGATCTATGGGAATTACATTGCATCGAGGATGAGTGATAGTAGAGTTCATGACTTTGGTGGTCAACTGGTTAGGTATCAGGTGATAGAGACCATGCTTTGCTTCAACTATACCAATCTTCATATGGTTGTTCATTTCCTGCAGTACACATGATGTGGAAGAAAAAATTAATTCACAATTAATAGAAGACACAAGCTTTGATATCGAAATAAGGTTGAATGTGAAAGAGGGTATGTAAAGAACATCGTGTAAGGTTATGTTGGACGAGAGCTGGACAGTTCTTGAGTGAGTTGCATGAACATATTGAACGTTCGGGAGTTTCACTGTGATTGGATTGATTCGTTTATGGGAATGAAGATTGTGCAGGGAGCAGGTTACGTGATCTGTAGCCCCTGAATCTAATATCCAGGAGGTGAGAGACGCTTTGAAAGAAAGAGACATACCTGGGTTTGTTGGAGTATTGTCGATGCATGATGAGATTGAAGCCACCTGTCTGGGTTGAGTGAGTGTCGTGTTCCCTGCGGATGGCTCCTGGATTAAGGCAAGAAGTGCCTTGTACTGCTCAGGGGAGAAGCGAACAAACTCATGAGACTCGTGATGCTGAGCTTGATCATCAGTGGCTTTGCTTTCAACTGCCACTACGTTGTTCACGGTGGTCCTTCCACTGTAAGGCTTGTATCCCGGCGGGTACCCGTGTTTCCGATAACAGACATCTACAGTATGTCCTATCTTGCCGCAGTGAGTACATGCTTTTCTTCCATTACTCTTATTTCTTGCATCATGATTAGAGGGTACTCCATGCTTCTTATAGCACGCACTTTCCACATGACCAATGCGTCCACAGAAATCACAAACGGTCTTAGCAGCGTTAATAGAGATATCTTTGGGTTCGAAGTTAATACCTGGTCCGGTGTTACCCAGTAGTTGCCTTTCCTGTTGAGCTACATAGGAGAATATTTTGGAGATAGCGGGTATGGGATCCATGAGGAGAACATGAGAACGAATATTAGCATATTGTTCGTTCAAGCCTCGTAGGAACTGCATGGCTCTATCCTCGAGCTTCCGTTGTGCGATAATGGTGAATGCGTTGCAGGAACACCTGATATTACAGGAACAGATGGGATCGGGTCTAAAGTTCTCAATCTCATCCCAAATCACGCGTAGACGAGTGAAATACTCAGTCACTGTGAGTGAGCCTTGTTTCATCGTTGAAGCTTCTTGCTGAAGGTCGAATATGCGCAGAAGATCACCCTGTGAATATCTTGATTTCAGATTGCGCCAGATTTCTTCGGCTTTGTCCATCCAAAGTATAGGTTGACGTATGGAGGTGGCCACCGAGTGAACTATCCACGAGACAACCATATTGTTACATCGACGCCACGCTCCATGCATTCTATCTATTTTCAGAGGTCCAGGTGCGCTGCCATCTATGAACTCTACTTTGTTCTTGGCACTTAATGCAGTGACCATGGACCTGCTCCATGAGTGGTAGTTGGTCGAATCTAGGATTGGGGAAATGAGGGCAGTGGCCGGGTTCTTGCTCGGATGGAGGTAGAGATAACTCTCCATGTTGTTGATGGATGTTTCATTCATGGTGGATTTCTGTGGGTAGTGGAAGGAGGAACGAATGCGCAGCAGAACTCTTCACTAGAAGAGCTCTGATACCATATTAATGATACATGAAATCATAAGGGAAGAAGAGAGTTCTGAACAACTTAGAGAAAATGATCAGCTTCAGCTCACTTGTTATTCATCAATGGTGGAAGCTTATATACATGTGATGCATGGTTGTTATAACCGAAAGCTAACTACCCTAACCAATCTAACTAATCTAACTGATACTGTTATACAGTTAAGAGGAAAGACTACTAGAAAGTTGTTAGACTTGTGTAGGAAAGACTCTAGTATGTGTGTGTGAATACGTGACACGAATGTAACTAGATAGAATTTAGGAATTGAGAGCACTATGTATAAGAAGCCTAGACTTACCATCTGTTAATGCATCATGGTTGAAGTTTGACTACCTAAGCAATTTTTTGCTTTGTGTTCTAAGAAAGATTATTAAGGCTACATTCTCCTAACTTATCTGCATAACATTCTAGAATACACACAAATACATACATATATATTCCTACATACATATATACATACACATGAAAACAATAAAGATAGTTTCATAAAGATTACAAAAGTTGTAGAATTTTCATAAAAAGCGAAATGCAGTGCATGCTGCCGTGTCACCATATCATCTTCCATTATCCAAGGCAATTAGTACATGATCCCTGATGCTGTCATAGCCATTATATTGAAGGCTGCTGCTATCACGATGTTCATAAATCTTGGATGGTGCATCATGAAGCAAGTATTGAGTCTCCTCCAGATTTTTCTCTCTATTGATCCATGGGTGTTTCTCCATTTGCCTTATTGCCTCCAACTCCATTGCCACTTCCTTCATGCTGGGTCTTTCCTCCCCATTGAGTCTTAAGCAGTTTGCAGCAAGAACAGTGACTTCCATGATCTCCTTTTTATTTTCTTCATTCAGAAGGCCAAATTGAAGAACATCAATCAGGCGATCCTCTTTCAAGCATGATAGAAAGTGGTTAGCGAGACTTCTTTCCTCTTCTGGCCTGCTAAAAGAAAGAGGTTTCTCCCCTGTCAGTAGCTCTACAAGCACTACCCCAAAGCTGTAGACATCACTTTTCTCAGTTAGTTGGCTTGTAAGCATGTACTCCGGATCCAGATAGCCAAAAGTTCCTTGCACCATTGTGGCTAATTCAGTTTGATCAAGTGGAACCAATCTTGAAGCTCCAAAATCAGACACTTTGGCGGTGTAAGTGTCATCCAAGAGAATGTTAGCAGTCTTCACATCTCTGTGGATAATGGCTATTGAGGCTGCAGAGTGCAAATACCATAGAGCTCCGGCTGCCTCAGCTGCTATCCTTAGACGAGTTTTCCAAGTTCCATTATTTACCATTCTTTCAGTGTGTATAAATTCGTATAGGGTACCATTTTGAACAAATTCATAAACCAGTAAAGGAATTTCTGTCTCTAAACAGCATCCCAAGAGTTTGACCACATTCCTATGATTGATTTGGGATAGAACAATCACCTCATTAATGAATTGTTCCTTTTGGCTCTCATCAATTATTCTGGACTTCTTGATAGCTACAGTTCTGTTTCTATCTGCTAGAAATCCTTTGAAAACTGTACCATAACCTCCTTTCCCAATGATTGAGCTCTCATCAAAGTTGTTGGTGGCCTTCTTTAGCTGTTCTTCTTTGAAAACTTGAGTAGTTTGGGAAGTGTCTTCTCTTCTAGAAAGTTTTCTTAGCAAAATCAAACCGCCATTCTGCTGAAAGAACTTTTCTTTTAGTTTGGCAAGTTTCCTTTTCTGGTATATTAAGTACGTCATGGCAGTCCCCCCAAATAGAATAAGAAATCCTACTCCTGCTCCTGCATTAAAAATATGTTGCATGCTTTAGTGTGGGTTTGTGATATTAGATATAATTAAGTTATACATTTAGATAAATCAATTTATTTGTATTATAGCTAAATGTAATTATCTAGAAGCAAGTTGATACTTAACAATATGCTTATCATTAGGTGCATTCTAATCTAACAAACTGAATTCAAATATATTGATTTATCTAAATTTGTAACTTTATATCATCTAATATGTGGAAGCCTTAAAGGCAAAGCAACGCAAAAGCAACACCCAGGTTGCTTTGGCATTTTTGCATCGGAACCTGAAATTTTCCCATTGAATGTGATTTCAACGTGTTTGTAAACACAGCCTCTGTAGTTCTTCTAATAGAGATACATGCAAGAAAAGAGTACAAACATATGATGTAAATTAGATGTGCTTAGTTGCTTACCAATGACTACCATGGTATGTATGCGACAACCTCCTTCCTTTCTTCCATTTCCCGTTTGCCACTTACGACAGAAACATGTGTAATTTCCGATGGTGTTGCGACAATTTTTATTACTTATGCAGGTATGGTTTGCGGTCTTACATTCGTCAATGTCTGCAAATCCCATACAGAAATAACAGAGAACTTACTAGTGAAAAGGTTTTGTGGTAGGTTACTTAATTTCTTAAGGTAATAAAATGGGTGCAACTACCACTGAGGCACTGAGCTAACTAAAATATTCTGATATATGATACGATTTGTGTTTTAAATATTCAAGTCTAATCGTTTTAGTATAGCACAACAATACTAATTAAACTAATTCTTTGCTTTCTATATTTTAGATTGGCTTAAATATATTTTTAGTTCTCAAATGTGAGTCATTTTTTTAGTGTTTCATATGTGAAGTTTCTTTTTTTAGTCCCTATAATCCACAAAATGTTCTTTTTTATCCTTTTGCAAAGTGTGAGTCAAATAAGAAATAGGAGGTTCACAATTTTTTGCATTTTTACCACCATAATTGATTTTCTATTTTATATTTTAAAGTATGATTGGTGGTTTGAAATTGTCAAAATCAAGTCAATAAAAAAAATTAAAGCAATTCTTAAAGGGACTAATGGATTTTTAATTTTTTATTGAGTTGATTATGATAGTTTTTAACCACTAGAAGTGTACTATAAAATGTAAAATAGAAAATCAAACATGACGATCAAAAGTCACAAATTGCAAATTTCTTATTCCATGTTTGATTTGTGTTGTGCAGAAGATCTAAAAAAATATTTTATGAATTTCAAGGACTAAAAAAATAACTTTGAATTTGGAGGATTAAAAAATAAATTACTCAACTCTAAAGGAGTAAAAACGTATTTAAACCTTTTAAAATTTTACCCATGATCTTTTTTTATTTATTTAGTACATGTTAAAGTGGTTGTTTTTTGTTTGGCTCTTTGTATAGTATGTGTTTCACTTGTAGAACGGAACTCAACGTTGTTAGTTAGAGACATGGGTTCACTCAATTGTAATAGTTATTGTTTTGTCCATCTATCCAAATGCAATTATGTTATGGTTTGTTTTTATTTCAGGGAAGTTATTTGAAATCATGATTGTGTTCTAGTAGATGCAGGTGTAAATTGGAATAATTATAAATAGAGAAAAATCATTAACATTACATCAAAGAGTAGTTCTAGTAGGTTAAGTTTCCAACATTCTCATCTTTTGAATTTACTTCTACAATATTATTGGGTTCTCTAATTTTTCTGCCTTTAATTAATCAATTTAAGTTCTTGTTTAATTTCTTCTCTTATTTGATTTAATTTTCTGCCAATTTAAATTATTTTTTTTTCGTAACCTTTTGAAGTCAATTTTCTTTAACTTCTTTTAATAATAAAATATTCATCAACTTAAGTACAAACAAAGTTTCTATGGATTCGACACTCGGACTTTTGTTTTAACTTTATTACTTGAGACGAATTGGTGCACTTGCTAATCCATCAAGATCTATCTTTGTTAGTTGGTCATCCTATCGAAGTTCTAGATCGTACCTTGAGGAGTGAATTGCTGTCATTTAATTTTGAGGATTTCCTTCCAATGTACAAGATGTACTTTGAAGACCTTGGTCTCCAACTTCTTTTTACTCCTTTTCAAGTTACCCTCTTGAATTTTTATCAAGTTTGCCCATCTTAATTGTATCCCAACAGTTGGGGTATCATCCTTGCCTTTGAGAAATTATCTCAATGGTTAGGACTTGAGTGTTCTCATATTTTTTTAGCTTTTTCTTCGTCCCATACCTGTTGAACTATGAAAAGAAAGGGTTGCCCTGCTCTTAAGGTCGGCGAATGGTCGCAAAATCTCTGAGATTTTCCAAAGTTCATATAAAGTCTATAAGGATAAGTATTTTTGGGTCTGTCCAACCAAGACTTCATGGTCCCTTATTTTTAACATTGTAGGGATTACCTCTAATAGTAGGGAGTAGAATGCGGCGAAGTTTCCTTTGTACTGGATCGAAGACCATTATCGAGACGAGGCCAATGCCTAATATGTCGTTGATAATGATTTGTCAAAGGAAGAAACGAGATGCTAGGACAAGATTCTTGCATTTCGGAAGAGATGGCGTCGGGCTATTCCAAGAGGGTTTAGTGACTTTTTCAGTGTATATGGGATGGATTGTTGTTGATGGTTAAACTTGAATCTTTGAGACCGACCATGAGTAGGATGGTAGGTATGAAGGTGTTGTATCTTAAACCTCAAGGAATCCAAGTTTAGTTGTAGTTGTGAGTAGACATGTAAGTTAGGGGATGCTAAAAAGGCCCTCAACCTAGGGCTGGAGAATGTCGGTGGTGGTTAATGGTGAAAGGGCCTATAGAATGAATAGATAGGTGAACTCCTAGATAGGTTAAGATCTTTACAAGCCTTGTTGAGGTAAGCTACTAACCACGCTCATCCATTTTTGATAAAACCATACTTCCTCCATTGGATTAATTTGGGCCTCATAGAATGGTCAAATAAAAGAGTGCAATTGTGTTAAGGGATGTGCTTAGGTTAATTGCTCATGTAGTGTAAATCTCCATGGAGTAAATTCTATCTTTGGTATTGATGATTGATGGACTAATGATGATGATGTTGGATGGATGAATCATGGTGATAATGATTGGTTGAATGATCATGATGGTGTTGTATGATTATTGAATCTGGATGTGATGGTTGATGAATTGATGATTATTATGACATGCTCTGTTATATGATTTTGTATATTTTATGCCTTAAGTATGACTTTTAAATATTACGTTCTACATGTATATGGTGGTGCTTGTTTATGGTTTAATTTTTAAGTTGTATATTATTTTAGTATGTTTGTTTTTCGTAAGCTTACCCTTATGTTGTTGCATATGTGGTTTATGCTTGTGATGATGTTGTATCTAACATACATGGAGCAGATAATTAGGAGGTGACCCCGTGTTTTCAAAGATTTCATGGATATGCGTACTTAGACTTGAAGACATGATTTTCATTTCTTGTTTCCATTTTAGCATTATATACAATTTTGACTTACTCAGAATTTAGGTGATTTATCTTTATTGAGTTGTTTATCTTATATGCATGTTTTGATGAGATTTGAGCTACTCTGATGTTGTATAGGTTATGTTGTGATGGAGTGCCATAAGGCACATAGTTTATTCATTTGTTTACATATCATGTGATGTCTTATCTATATATCGTGCATTTTAGTTTTGGGCTTCGAAATGCAAAATTTTTACAAGTACTTTTGTAATTAAATTAATAAAAGAGTTTTAAATGAATTAAAATAAAGTCTTCTACTTGAGATAATTCATAGTTTCATGTAATGGCGATGGGTCATTGCATTTATGATATCAGAGACGATCATATCTTTTGGGAACAAACCTATAGGGAATAGGTCTGTTATGTCTTTTGTTGCATAGCTTTGATTGTTTGTTTTGTTATGGGTACCTTTCCAAGAGTTAAGTATGACATTTTGGGGGTCTTAGTTGGGTGTTGGATCTCTAACTAGAGTTAGAAAATCCTTTGGTTGTGTTTTCTAGTTCACTAGAAGTGGCTACAATGCAATTGTGAGATTGATCACTTCAAAATCATGTTTGGGCATTGAAGGTGGGAGACAATGTTGTATGACATACTTATTGAAAAATATGTCCTTAGTCTCTTTTGTTGGGTGTTGTGAAATTATTTTTGTGAGAGAATGATTGCTAGTTGTTGAACCATTTTTAATTGATTCTCTAAGAAGATCATTGGTATGATGTTTGTTGTACGTTGAGTACAATTATTCCTAGGGGAGAATAATTGTATTCAGCAAGTATGCTTGTGCAATTTCACTATGATCCCTAATTAGTTCGCCTTGTTAGAGAATTATAGCGAGATAGAGGTTGTCACAATTCTTTGTGCGAAAATCCTCGAGAATTTGACGTATTGGTCAGACGAATTGCGAAGAATTGAGTGAGACTGAGATTCTCTAGACTAAGAACTTATCTCAAATAGGATGTGTTAAGGCTAGTAATCCTTAGGTCAATACTATGTGCTTGATGAGATTTCCTTTTTTATATAACCTACGATGCTTTTAAGAATTTCTATTTGTCTTGTTCAGTGTTTTAACATGTTTGACGTAGTTTGGAATTGGTTTTCTTTTGGAAATGAAGATGGTGTTGTACCATTTCACCCAAAGTGATTTTACAAAGGATTTGGATTTATAAGTCTTGTTTTTTGAATAATTGTTGTGTCTCCTTATGTAAACATGTTTTAACTTGCTTGATGTTGTCTAAAGTGTCTTCTTTAAAAATGAAGATATTTCTTTTAACCTTATCTACTCAAATTGTTTTGTAAAGGTTTTAATGTTTAAACTTCTTGTCCATTTATGTTAGGTTGTTGTGTTTTCTTTCAATGATAGCTTTTTGTTTTTCAAGTTTGTTGGTTTTATTAATTCAATTGCAATGTATTTCACTTGGTTTTCTTATCTCCTTTATGCAAAAACAAACTAGATCTCTTGATGCATGATTATGTTTAATAACCCTATATGTTTGAAAATCCTTTTATGAAGTTGTTACCTTATGGTTTCTTTGTTCTCTTTACATTACCTTTAACCACTTGTCAATATAAAAATTTAGTTGTGATGCATGTGATCTTTTTCCATGAAATCTTTTAGGACTTATTTCTAAAAATGGAAAAACATTTTGGTGATTTCCTTTTCCCAATGGCAAGTTTTATTACTTCCTCATTGGTGGAAATCAATTTTTGAAAAAAAAAATTGACATCCTTTGCAAAATTTTCTTTAGTTTTGGGATTTCATTTTCTCAAATACGAAATTGATTTCAAAGTTGTTCTTGAAAGTAAAAGTTTGTCCATTTGAACTTGTTTTTCCAAATGTGGTAATGTCTTTCTTCAACCTTTACCGCCATATTTCTTTGGTTATAGCATGGATGTTGAAGGGTTTAATAAGGATTCATGGTTTCATTTAAAACTCATCATCCTTCATTTTTGCATATATTTCATTTCGAAGAACTTTTTATGTTTTCGTTCCTCAGTTGTATCTTCATGTTTTCATCTTTTAGGGGATTCATTTGTTAGTATATTAGTAGGTTGTGGTTGTGTTCCAAAAATCGTATTAGATACTCTTGTCAAGAACACACATAGTTGTGAGATGATGTCGAAACCCATGTTTTAACCAAACTAGGTTAGAACCTTTTAGGACTTTTATCCTTAGCCTCTAGTACTAGATTTTGAAGTCAATAACAAGATGACTCCTTTAGAGGAGTAGTCTAGAAAGTAAGCATGTTGACCTTCCCTAGTAGTCAGTGATAAGAGGAGTCAGCGCTCCGAGTGATTGTTAGAACCTGGTAGTTTCTTAAGTTAAGATCTTCTACCTTGGTAAGAGTTGGTATATATGTTTTCGTGTGAGGATGGAAACCTTAGTAGAAATTGCGATCAAAAGGGAGAGAATCTTGTCTTGGGCAAGACCCTATGATGTGAGTAACATGGTGATGATTATAGTGCATAGAGTTATGAACCCTAGAGGGAACCTTCATTATAACCCATAGGAATGACCTACCTTTCCTATGTTTTTGGAAAAAACATTTTGAGATATTTGTTAAACATCTTGTTGCAGGTTTAAGTTCACTCATCTTGTGTTTTGAAAAAAAAAGGATTTGTATGCATTATGAAAAAAAGTTTTCACCTTCTTACAGTTGTTTTAAATTCATGTTTTCAAAAAATAAGAAGGTTTATAGTAAAGATCTTGGTTTTATGCAAAAAGAGTTACACGATATTGGTAAGATGGAAAATTGGTTAGGAACATTCTATCTAGGAGGATTAAGGTTGGGGAATTTGGGTGAAGCACTCGACAGAAAGGGGCGACTTGACCAGATAAGAGACAAAGGAGGAAAGATCAAGACCTTCAGAAAGCGAAGTAGTTGTGTGCTTGATCGGTGCTTATGATATTTTCTTCATAAGAAATTTTTTAGGATGAAATTTTTCTTATAAGGGAGTATTGTAACATCGTATTTTTCATAATGTTTGATTAAGTGGTTTTAATTAATTATCAAGTGTAATTAAATTTAAACCAAGTGATTGAAGTAAACTAACTATTTATGTGGTGATGTTGTGCTTAAGTTTGTGTGTGTTTAGTGAATTTTAGTGAGTTTTGGCCTGAGCAGTTAAGCCTTGATGTGTGTTAGGGGGATGGGTGTGCTTAAGGAAAGCCTGAGTGTGAAAAGGAGAATAATAAGGTCATAAAATCCCCAATTATGAAACCCTAACCCTCAATCCAAAAACTAAAATATAAAAAATGGTAAGAAAAAAGAAAAGATAACTAACTATAATGAAATCGAAGAGTGTGGCCTAGTTGACCATGACGAAATTGATCCTTGATAAAATTGTTAGAGGGTTTCTCGCTGGGATTTTTGGCCATAGAGGTGATTAGAGCGTTCTTTACTGATTAGGGTCGAGAAAGAGAACAAATAATTGATGACCATAAAGGTGATTGGGGTGCTACATACTAATTAGAGTCGAGAAAGAGAAACAAACAAAGTCAGATAATGAGACACATATAATTGTGATGACAGTGAGGAAATGAGAAAGGTAAAGAGAGAGTAAGGAAACAAGAAACGTAAAGAGTAAAAGATAGGAGTCAGAAAGGCAAAATGTGTTCAACTAAAAGACAGAGGGAACTAAAAACAAATAGGGAAATTTTAAAAGAAATTAAATATTAAAAATAAATGAACAAAACTAGGTTAATTTAAAACTGGCAGGAATTATCTACAATTTAAAGAATAACCACATTTACTTAACTAGGGTTACTAAACCCTTGATAAGTTCATGCGTTCCCTGGCGTTCCCTGGCGTTCAAAAACACTTATTAACAAACTCCCATTAAATCTAGTTTTTCTTGTAGTGAAATAATCTTTCCTTCTAACCATTCATATGTGTTGGAAGGGTTAGCTAGGGTCTTTGGGAAGGTTTTTGTTGAAATGAAAATGGTACACTTGGGAGGCTAAGTTCCACACTAAAACTCCGCCTCACTAAAGCAACTGGAGGGGTTTTACTTAGTGGGGTATCTTCCCAAGTACTATCCCTAGGTTTTGACTTCAAATGACGTGTCGAGTGGTGAGAACTACTTCCCAAGAAGTTTAGTGACTTTTCAGTGTATGTGGGAGGGATTGTTGTCAATGGTGAAACTTGAATCTTTGAGACCAACCATGAGTAAGATGTGGGTACGAAGGTGTTGTAACTTAAACCTCAAGAAATCCAAGTTTAATTGTTGTTATTGTGAGTAGGCGTGCAAAAAGCCCTCAACCTAGGGTTGGAGGTTGTCGCTGGTGGCTAACAGTGAAAAGGCCTATAGGATGGATGAGTGGGCGAACTCCTAGAGAGGTTAAGGTCTTTGCAAGTCTAATCGAGGTAAGCCATTATCCATTTTCGATAAATAACACTTCCTCTACAGATTAATCTAGGTCTCTCTGAATGGTCAGATCATAGAGTCCAACAATGTTGAGGGATGTGCTTAGGTTAATTGATTGATTCACTGATGTTTGATGGATGAATCATGGTGATGATGATTGATTGACTGATGATGATGGTTGAATCTTGCATGTGATGGTTGATGAACTGATGATTATAATGAGATGCCCTATTATATGAATTTCTAAGATATATGTCTTAAGTATGATTTCTGAATATTATGTTCTATATGTATATGATGGTGTTTGTTTATGCTTTAACTGTTAAGTTGTAAACTGCTTTAGTATGCTGTTTTTTGGTAATCTTACCCTTGTGTTGTTGCATATATAGTTCGTATATGTGATGATCTTTTATCTGACGGACATGGGGAGCAAATGGCTTTTTGGTGACCTCATGTCTTTCAAACACTTTATGGATATGTGTACCTAGACGTGAAGACGTGATTTTCATTTCCATTTTCCTTTTTAGCATTATATACAGTGTTGACTAGCTTAGAGTTTAGGTGGCTTATCTTTAGGGTTGTTTATGTTATATTAATGTTTTCATGAAATTTGAGTTGTTATATATGATTATGTTATGATGGAGTGCCATAAGGAACATAGTTTATTCAATTGTTTACATATAATGTGATATCTAATCTAGATATCATGTGTTTTAACTTTGACCTTTGAAATGTAAAAAGTTTACAAATACTTTCACAATTAAATTAATAAAAAAGTTTTAAATGAATTTAAATAAAAATTTTCGCTGAGATTGTTCATAGTTCCATGTAATGATTGGGTTATTACAATCTCGATTTAGAAATAGGAGATCAAAATTATGGATTTAAAATCATAGGGAGACCAAAATTATAATTTTAGTCTAATAAAAACATCTCTCTAGGTGGTAGGGTGGTGTCGATAAAATTAGCTTGTTGTTTATTATTAATTATCTACATTTTTTTCTTTCTTTAAGGCACAAAAGGCATTATTTTTCTACTCAGATCTATTTTTTTATAAAAATCTTATAAGGAGGGTGGGGGAAACAAAATATACATCGAGTGACATAGGAAAAAGTATGTAAAAAGAGTATAAAGAAGTAGGGATAAACAAAATATACATTATGAAATAAAATTGTATTACTAGTGAGAACAATAATCACTATGACATACCAAAGTATAAGTATGAGAGTATATCTATATATATGTGTGTCATATATATATATATATATATATATATATATATATATATATATATATATATATATATATATAAAGTGAAGAATATAAATTAAAGTTAAATAAGGATAAATTTAAAGTGAAGAATATAAATCAAATAATTAAGATGTGCTTAAATATTCTAATTAATAAACATATAAATAAGAAGATGAAGATCGAAGAAGGACAAACATGATATTATGATGAAAAGTAGTGAGAGGAAAACCGGAACTAACTTTTAGATCTAACACCGTTGAAAATGCTTATTATATAATAAACTAAAATTTCCATGAACTTAATAAATAAAAAATAATCAAATTATAAATATACTAAGCAAGTTAAGATGATATTTTAACCATTGTTAAATTAACACACACGTACACACGTGTACAACCACCCACAAGCACATGTGAACCCACCCATCCATATCCACATATATTTCAAATCAAACCAAAAGTGTAACTATTTACTGTTTGTTTGGATAAGTTTCTTAATTAGAAATACTTCTATGAAAAAAAATAAAAAAATGAAATAATTTTTTTATTAGTTAAAATTAATTTTTTATTAGTTAAATATTAGTTAATATGTATAAATTTTCTTATATAACTTCTCTAAAAAAACATTTATAAATTAATTAATAAAGATAAAATTAATTTCAACTCATGGAAAAACACATTTTTCATATTTAAATTTTTTTAAAGTGCTTCTAGAAAAATTTATCCATATAATGTACCCAAAAAAATTATTTAATCATTTAGTTTTTATATTTGAGTCAACTTTTTCATTTTAGCTTGTGTACCTAAAAATTCTATGTTTTAATATCTATACATGCATTTTTTTTATGTTTGACTCTAATATCTCTATTTTTTATGTTTTTAAATCGTCAAAAAATAAACAAGGACCCAAATATAAAAATAAAAAAAAATTGTTTCGTACAGGGGCTGAAACGTTTTTAGGTAGAGAGGCTAAAACAAAAAGATAGTGTAGGTATAAAGGCTGAATAATTAATTAAACCTAAAAAAAGGAAAATATATAATATGGATGTGATTATTTCTGTTTATAACGTTATTTTAACAATTATTTTTCATTTATATTTATATAAGAAAGAAAAATGCATGGTCTGTGATTGTTGCTAAAATTAAATATATTCAAAGTAGATAAATAGATGTTTTGATTTTGAGGAATAAATTAATTACCTGTGCAGCCATCTGGAAGGTATGGGTTTCCATGGTAGCCATGATTACATCTGCATCGATAACCATAGCCAGAATCCTTGTCATCGCAATCGCTATTGTTCCTGCATGCATAGTCGTCTTTTTTCTTGGCTGCTTTGCAGTTTCGGTCTCCTATGGTCCAATCAAGAACCAAGGGAAGCGTTTTGTATGTCAGACTACGTAGATGAGTGGTAGAAAAATTATAAAAGCCATTCTTGACAACAAAGGAATAGCTGCAGTTTCCCCAATTTTGCGTTGCATTATCGAGAAATTCTGCACGTACAGTGATGTTTCTCATCCCTGTAGGAATATCCACCTGGCAACACCCTATACCCGAGCACGTACCGTTTTGGATCTTCCTTGTGTTGCCGTGAGTGCTCGTTAAGCACCCTGTTGAATATGACTCCCCGTTGAAATAACTGTTGACGTATCCATAACTATGGGTACCAACAGTTAGTAATTTGTTGTCCTTGCTAGAGATGCTGAAATAGCCTGTTCCCAGCCAGGGGATCGTGCTGTTTGTTCCGTTGCAAACCTTTGCGACGAAAAACCATACGTCCATTTGGTGAGCTAGGATGCTTATGTTTGAAACTGTGATGTTACCCGCTATCAATCTGGAGTTGTTGCAAGTAAGTTTAAACTTGGGCTCCAAGAAACAGGATCGGTGATCCGGCGTAGACGAGTTGCCTATACCGAATGGATATGGAATTTCGATATCTCCACAAGTGGATTTGCAGCCAGGTAGGGCTTGTTTTGGTGTAGTGGCAGAAAGTGTTTGATGAGGTGCAACAGCTACTACTACCAGGGCTAATGCGACCATTAGCACCCGCCGCAGTTGCAAGTGTTTCATCACTAACTCCATTGGAAGGGGGAGATCACAAATTAGAAAGTTACTCAACACCCACAAGGGTTTTGTGCCCTTTGCCATGCATATCAATCTATCTTGGAGAGCGGTGTGCTATATGCTCCTATGTTGCGATGACTCAAAATATATTTATGTTACGATCGTAACGAATCACATTTTAAATCAATTGCTCTATTGTTACTTTATTAAAATTCCTACTAAAGTTTGAGGAAGACTGACCAGATATATATCCTCCTATCGACGTACTTCAACTCAGACTTTTGAATATTGATCGCAGTCACTTTTGTACGTAGTTGCGCTAGCAAAGGCCGGCATACAACCTTGACGTCGATGTACAAATTGTATTATTTAATTCGTGTATTATGTCACCCGATATTGATATAACGAATTAAGTCTAAAGATTTTTGTTATTTATTGATTTAATTTTTGTATCTAAGTTCGGTGAACAAGTGTTATTGACTTTCAAGGATGACTGACCAGGCTCGGATCAAAATAACGGGAATCAAGACTTTGAATATTGATCGCAGTCTGTTTCAGTTACGTTTGCAGTAGTAACCGACAAGGGTAGCAAATGCCAACGTAGTTACAGTAATGACGTCGAGATACAAACCTTCAAAACTATATCAATATCACTTAATAAAATAAAACTAAAAATGAGACTTCAAAACTATATCAATGCAGTCTAAAAATAATTTTATTTTATTACTTACAAATAATCATCTTCGATTTGATGATGCAGTAGATAAAATATCACATTATTACGTCTTATCATCCACAATCTCATTATTACATTATCATCTCACCTTCAATAATGTGACAACAACGTGTCAATAATTAAACTTGATATTCTGTCTATCACGCCATATAATGAAATGAGACTAAACTAATTATGTGTAGTAAATTGAAACAAATAATTTTTAGGTAGTTATTTAACAAAATAAAATTTTAGGTAAACCAATTTGAAAAATAAATTTTTAGTTAACAAAATGATAAGGAGGAATTTTATCAAAATAAATAATTTAATACCAAATAAAATGATAAATGATAAATTTTATTATTTTATTGAAAATAAAAATAAAAATAATAGTCCTAAATTTAAGTTATGTTTAAAAGCAAATCTTATAAGTCAATAAAAAAAATCGTTTTTCAAACACTTTTATTTGATCAAATATTTGTAAACTTGTTAAAAAAACTAAAAATTAATTAAAATAACTTGATGAGTATATGTAATTTACTTTTGTATAAACTTAAGAAACTTTATCCTATTTATTTTTTTAAGATAATTATTCATTCAAAATAAGAAATACATTAAATTAATAAGATTTTTTATTGGTAGACAAAAATACTACTATTTGAAATTTATAATAATTCATTTGTCAATTTATCATGTTTAATCAAATGAACTAGATTAATAAGATAATATTAAATATGAAATTAAAGAGTTAAGATGCATACATTTAGTATCTAGACAAAGTTAAAAGAGAACCACAAGATCAAATAGTGAGATATATATTTTGGGTTCAGAGAATAATGAAGGAAGAGTGATAGAAGACATAACATGTTACATGTATAAATTGATCATAGATCGCAAAACACTAATTATAAATAGTTTAAATAAGTTTTCCATACCTGAAAAATATATCGTTTTCAAATTATTAACTAAAAATTCATTTTTTGTCAAATACCTAGCTGAAAATTTTTTATGTCCCTCTTAACAGAAAACGACAAATGGTAAGTAATAAAATGAAATTAAATTTTTTTAGATATTTGGTTGAAAAAATGAATATTACTTAATAATTTAAAAATAACTTATATTTTAAGTATGAAAAACTTAATTAAATCATAAAATTATAATAGTTTTGCATATTGCTTTGAAACCTTAATGCAACAATTAAAACCTGCCCAGTGGCAAGTGCAGAGCGCTAAAGGGTTGGTTCCATTTCCTTCAATCACAAATTATAATATTGGCCTTTCGAAGGGGACAAGTGACTAGTTCCTTCCTCTTTCTTTTGACCAGAGGGTTTCATTTATTTTAGGTTAAATTATATCTTTGTTTAATTTGGTTACTTATGTTTTAGAATCTTCAATTTATTCCTTTGTGTTTTTAAAGTAAATCAAGATAGTTTTTCTGAAACAAAAATCGTTTTTGGATTTTGGAACCCAGTTTTGAATCTATTTTTATTAATTTCAGATGTGAAAATTATTTTGTTAGATTCACTTACATAAAATTTATGGAAATCGATCAATTGATTTACGAATAAAAAAGGGATTAAATATGGTGAAAATCACATGAAAAATAAATCTCATGAACAGCAGGAAATTATAATAATTTAATTTATTAGATTTTTTAATTTTTCATTGTTCATTGAATTTACTTTTCACTATGTTTATCGTCTTTTTTTAGTTGAAACATCAATTGGGTTCTATAATTTTCATGTGAGTCAAGTGAATAAATTTTACCTCTCGAGTTAGTCATAAAATTATACACCAAAACATAAAACCATCATTGTTTCAAAAGGACTATTTTGACTCTAAAAACCTAAAGTAAATAAATTGGAGATTCCAAACCATAAAGTAACAAACTGATCAAAAACTAAAATATAAAGGACCAAACATGTAATTTAGCTTTTATTTTATACATCTAAAAATAAGTTTAAGGAAAATGATTCCTAAAAAATCAAAGGATGTAGACACCTCGAGACTTGAGAGTAGTTTTATGAAAACTTGCCGAGTCATCAACTTGGTCAAGACATTAGGTCAATGGATTAGAAATTCAACTGATGGTTACTTATTGACTTGGTATATATTAAAAATTAAAAAATATATATATAATATATCTAACAAAATGTGATCAACTCATTTTTATATTATAAAATTAAATTCATTGTCATTATCAAACTATAAATATTATATAATCATTTATTACTATAAATTATTTTGTAGGTATTATCATTAAATAACTAGGAAAACTTTTATTTTCTAAAACTAAATACAAAAGTTATTGAATGACTATAAATAAGTATAGTGAAGATGTATAAAACACAAATATTATATCATATCATGATCAATATAATAATAATTAGTTATTATACATTGTTATCAAGATAAAAAAAATAATAATATTATAAGAGCATATTATATGTCATTCAATAATTAGCTATTGACAACTTAACATGTTATAGGAACTGAAAAGGAAAAAAAAAATTCTTCTCAATCGAGAACTCAGTCCAAGTCACTAGGTTTCATCATACCAAGCCGAGCCAAATAAGGTCACTTACATTTTCGGTCCTACACCTTAATCAGATCGTCCTAGACACCAAGTCCTGATCCAACTAGCTGGACCGATCCAATTTTAGTAACTATGCTTGAGAGAGATATGAAGAGAGAAAAAATAAGTAATTGATAATAGGATAGAAGTGAGAAAAATGACATGTGTTAATATGGTGTTTATAAATTTGGAGTGTACAAATATCACCACTCCAAGTTTAAATACATTTTTCATCATTAGAGATATATAGCATTTATTTTACTCCATGTAAAATTTATTGAAATTTTGATTTCTACAATATTTATTGTAATTTATTTTTGGACCCTTTAGTCTCCAATGGATCAAGCTTAATGGACCGATTCAAGGCATGATCCGATAGGTCATGGGCCAATTGACCCGACCTCGACATGTAGATCCCACTTTACTGCGTTATTAGTGTTTTGTAGGTTGAATCCAATAGATCAATCCGATCATATTCTAATTATATTTTTATCATATCTTAATAATATCTTATTTCCGAAATCAATGAAGAAATTTTTTTATTAGATCTTCCCATGATTAAAGAATTACTGTATAATCTACCCTCACTATAAAAAAAGAGAGATCTAACGGCGATTAGTTTTGGCCTTACCCACAATTTTAACCTCCGTTAAACACATTTCCTGCGGTTCTCTTTCCATTAGAAAAGCTTCCATGACAAACGCTTTACACTTTACTAGCGGCTTTTACCAGTCCTCGAAGGCGCAAATATTCCCTCCATTTTTTAATTAAGCCCCTGGTAACTACCAAGGGTTTATAACCCCGATTAACGCCAAAATATAGGGCTAGTCTCCCTAAGATCGACTACCATAAACGCCACAATTATGGCTAGTAGCTTTAGAATCCTTGAGACTTACCAGGGGATTATAACCCCTGTTATTACCAAAGTTTTTTTTTTTATAAAAAATTACTATTTAAGATATATGAAACTTTTTTTAACTTATTTAACAAATATTTCAGACACTATTATATCTATATTCTCTAATTAAATTTTTCATGAATTGCTTCTTTCACTGCTAGTAGCAGTAACAGGATAGCTCTTGAATTAAACGTGATTAATGAGCATGTATTAAAATATCAAAATCTAATGAGCAACATAAGGTGAGGAGCGTACGCTAGCTAACAACTCAAGCTCAATTATTTAGTAAAATAAGTATACACAATCAGTCAAGGATATAAAAAAAAAAAGCATCATAAAAAGTACTATATCCTTATATGACCCTTCCAACCCTCCAATCCTAGTTTGATGGATCATCATCAGTCTTCTGAGCAACTAATTCATCAAAAAGTATACACATATCGGAGGGATAGGTAGCTTTCGAGAAAGTGTCTACTTAATTGGTTGCTTGGATGCTTGCCTTCATCCATTCTGATGATATAATATATTAATATAAAATGTTAACACACAAAGCAAACAAAACAAATAGAGAAAAAATCATTTTTGTAAATTCCTAACCTGCAACAATCAACAACTCCAGGTTTAAACCAAAAATTAAATAAATAGACAAATAAATAATTAACGAACAAAAGTATATCTTTTTTTCAAAGATATAATCATGATATAACTATTCCCATTCATTTCGGTTGATTGATTGAGTAATAGCTTATGATTTGAGGATTCAGGGTCATATGCGATATACTTATATCCTAACATAAAGACGAAAAACAGTGTAGAGATGATTGATCCAGTTAATTACCCAAGCACATGATGAAGATCAAATATAGTTACAAAAGGCAAGGCAGAGAAATTCAAAATGAAAATTAAATTAATGATCCCCCGTTCAAAATAATAAATTTGAGAGATAAATGAAATTAATTAATGATTTATGTGAAATAAAGATTAGCTGATGGTACAGCTAGCATTTAAATAAATGAAATTCCACTTGGTTATAATTAATCATATCAAAATGTTAGAAAGATAACACGATATAAAAGAAAAGAAAAGCAAAGACTCAAATGGAAATTAATTTTATTCAGTGTTGTATAAAGGCAATATACCTACGACTTACTGGCATTATCTGCGGGAACTTTGAGCCGAGTTTTCTTTCCATTGTCATAAAAAATCTTTTCCAGGGTGTGATGTCTTGAAGTGCAACTAAGGCTATCTCAAGCATGTCAAATCCAGCTTGATTTGCAAACGTAAAAACGGATAATCACTACTAAAAAAGAGGACTTTTACGACAACATTTTTACGTCCGTTATACGAAAACCGATGTAGTGGATTTAACAGTGGCATTTTCGTAAATAGTTATAACTTTTTAAAGACGGTTACCTTAAAACCGGCTTCAAAAATACTTTACGAGAGCGGTTTTAAAAAACCGTCTTTGAAAGGATGGAGTTTTCCAATTTCTATGCTGACGTGGCACGTTATAACTGGTTAGCTTTGAAAACCCTATATCTTACTTTTTCTTCTATCCTGACTCTTCATTGCCGTCATAGTGAGCGCGGGAGAGAGAAGAAACACTCTTTGCCCTCTCATCTTCAAGCTCTGATGGCGAACTTGTGTCGTCTTCTATAAGATTGAAGAAAAAGTGTGCAGCTGTCCAATGTCGATGAACCACCACGACGCGTTCAGCACCACGACGGCGCTGACGAGACCCCACCAGAACTCCAGAATGAGCAACCAGCTGAACAAAGTGTGTAGCACCAGTGCCGCCGCCGCGATCCACGCCATCACCATGATCCTGCTCTGCGCCTGCAGGAACTTCTGCGCCGGGTAGTTCACCGCGTACGCGAACAGCTGCGGGATCATCCACACCGCGAACTCCCCCCCCGCTGCCGAAATCGCCTCTGTCTGCCTTATAGCTCTAAGCATAGGCCCCGCGAAGATGTAGAGGAGCGACAGCAGGATCGCGGTGGCGTTCACAATCACCCACGAGCGCTGCATGTACACTCCCAACATGTGCACTTGCCCCGCTCCGTAAGCTTGTCCACATAGCGTTTCCAACGCGCTTCCCATTCCAAACTGCGCGGTAAGTTCACAAGTGGGTAAGTAGTTTAATCACATGTTAGGCCTCTTTGAATATAAGGTGTTTTTGAGAATTTTTTTAACAGAAAATATAGAACTTTTTCTAATAGAAAAGCTCTCAAAAATATTTTTAATCTTGTATCCAAAAGCTTATTATCATGGTTAGGGCGAAGGAAGAGACGAGAGAGAAGGTTGAGGAGAAAGAGAGAGAGATTGAAGAGATGAGACAGAGAATTGAAGATGTAGAGAAAGTTAGAGTTGTGGAAATGAAAGAGAAAGGAGAGAGTGGATGGTGAATGGACGAAGTGGTTGGGGATTGTGTGGCCGGTGGTGATGACTGGGAGTGGAGCCGTTGCTGCAGTGTTCTATTTCTGTTTTCAGAAACATAGTAGGTGACGTTTCAAATTATTTTCTTAATTTTCCTACAAGGCTACAACTCTTTCAGACGATTTCCCTTTATTTTAAATTTTAGTAGAAATAATTTTAGGCTATTAATGTAATTAGATTGCAAGTGTAAATTAAGTTTCATAATAATTTTTATATGTTGTAAAAAATTTATATTGAAACATATAAAACTAAATGGTGAGTGAAACTAATTTTGATAAAAAAAAAATTAAAATAAATCCTTGGTTAGGAATATTTGTGAGTGAGAACTTAGTTTTGTGAGTGAAACTAATTTATAATAGCCAATTCATATGATAAACTCCTCTGGAATTTCAGCAAGGACGAAATACTCGGCCAAATTAAATTAGCCTACTATATAATATTATGGAACCAATGATTGATAATTTTCATTTTTGTGTTGGAGGATGCTACACATAATATAAAATTATTTTATTTGGAGAATGCTTTGTGTTCGTGATGTTCTTACTACCTTACCAGGTTCCATTTATCTTCAAAGGGACTTCAGTGTCCAATTGATGTTCTTCCTATGTAATGCAACCTAATTGAGGCTGGTGTCTTTTGCAGGAAGATGGCCACAGGGTTAGGCTAGCTACTCATAAAAACTTTGAAGATTTTGTCATGAATGCAGGCTTGGAGTTTTACCCTTTGGACGTAGATCCAACTTGTTTTAATGACATCACCTGGTAGTATCTTTTATTAGTAGCTTGACCCATCAGTCTAACTTGAATTGTAGATAGGACTCTATTTGAAAAAAAAATTATAAATAAAATCAAACAATTAATTAGATGAAATATACAGTTTGCTTTCCCATTACTGATATACCACTATAGTTGTATGCAATTGTTATTACAATAGGGTTAAGATTGATGTCTTGGATTTTGTTTCCTTGACCTTGCTTCAAATTATGTACCACCAAAATCACGCTGAACGGTGTTAAAATCAATATGTGGAATTATATCCTTAGAGACTAAGGATTATTGGTATATAAGGAATTGATTGAACCTGGACGGTGTTAAAATCAAGCTTAGGATTTTACTTTATATTCATCTTAGGTGGATTCAAGTGATTAATTAATTAACAAATATTAATATTATAAAGTAGTTTTGTTTTGCCACGTTCTAATTTGGAGGCCTTTTATAATTATAATTCATCATTCATCCATACCAAAACTTGATTATATATCAATATAATTATATAATTATATAATTATAAATAGCTTCTGTTTCAAGAGCCTGTTTATTAGTATATATTATCCTGTGTTTAAACCAACACCAAAATCTATGTTATTCACGAAACCGCGATAACTAATATTAATATTTCCCTTTATTTTAATTTAATTTGCTGTATATTCTTTTCATATGTTGAAATCATTGGAAGCGTTAGCTACTATCTATTCGGATTGAAATACCCTATGGCCTATAGATGGACTTCATGAAACAAGTATATATTTCTTGAACCCATTATTGTAGTTCTTGCATTTTTTTCCCTTTTGCTCTAGAATCTGGAAAGTCTTATTGTTTTATACCCTACTTTCTTCTTTCTCTATTTTTTCAATTGTGGTGAGCTTTGCATTATAATATAATAAGAAAAATGCATGTGACTTGTCTCTGACTCTTTAGTATTCTTATTTTGTTTAAAACAAATATAAGTATAACATTACACCTTTTGCTTCATTTTCACGATCATAAGAAAGCTTCACCCTGCCCCATCAAGAGTTGTGGAATAGAATTGCATTGCTGAAAATGAGGAGTACTTGTGATGAATGGAAACCTTTCTTAGTAATGATAGCAATTGATTTTTCTTTTGCGGCAGTGAATATCCTTCTCAAGAAAGTCCTGGAAGAGGGAATGAACCATTTGGTTTTTATCACATACCGGCTGTCAATTGCTACCATTTTCATAGCCCCAATCGGCTACTTTAGGGACAGGTTAGTACCCTCAACTTCTTAATTTAGTAGTTATCTTTTTTGGGGTGGTGGTGAAGTCTTTGATATTGTTAACATCCAGATAGATCAAATTGCTATAATGAATGGTTTTGAACTCACCCACCTAAGTCACAATTTGTTTGTATTGGCATCAAGAATGTTAAGCTAGTAATTTGTCCATGTATACTTGAAGGGATATTAGATGTCTTATTATAAGAACAATACAAAATGTTATCTATCATAAATTAAAATTACAGTAAATATTTCTTATTAAAATCATCTAAATGGTGAAGTGGCACAGTTTCTGATGCTAGTGTTATCCTTTTTCTTTTCTTTTTTTTCTTTCTCTTGACCAATAAGTTAAGAATTTTCCAATATGTTTTTATTATTAACTATTTCAGGTCTGGAGATTCAACAGCTCGAATTTGGAAAATTGTTGATGGAGCTTGTGACTCTAGTGTGCAAAATGAACCAGTAAATGTTGTAAATGTTGTGGTGCTGCAGCACTTCAAAGAAAGCACCAATGAGAAAAGCAAGGAACCCATTTACTAGCAAAATGCACACACAGGTTAGAATCCACTTACTCATCTATTTTTCATATAAAGAGTGTTGGTGTTGTCGTTGACTGTGGAATTTGACTGCTTGTGAAGTTACTGTATGGTCCATTTACGTTTGCTTTGGAAGGGGTAATTTTGTGTATTGTGTAGGGTGGTTATTGTCTTTTCATTCCACAATTAAAGGACCAATAGTATTGATAATGATGATTATGACTGGGTGTTGTTTACCGTTAAGGCTATGGAGGTCCAACTTGATTGCCACTATTTGGGTTAAAGTGGGATTATATTTTGACAGATTTGCTACATAATGAAAGTAATTTTTTAGGGAGGCTTCATCCAATCTAGTTAGGCTAATGGATTTAATTAAGATTAGGTCTTGACTGTGATTTTTTTTGCTAAAATTAATAGTTTTAGCCAATATGTTATTTTTAGATTGGCGTGTCAATTCATTATTAAAGAACATCGTTAGGAAATAGTTAATTTGACTTTGTGTAGTTTGCAAGTACATGTAGCCATAGAGGATCCATCCTTAATTAGATGTTTAGGAATTGAACTTTCACGTTTTGATAATCACTCATTAATCAAATCAAAATAACATGCTACGTTGTGGGAAAATTAATTAATTAGTCACTTGGTTTAGGGAGTTTGTCCAGCTTAATTTTTACTTGTTTGGTAATGATAACTTTTTTCCCTCTCAGTTTACTTTATGCTATTAGGTACACAAATGATTTTTATTATGTGCCTGTAATGTGAAAGTACAAATTATAGCACACCATAGTATTCTACTTAATCATTATAATATATTTGCCTTCACCTATGTAATACTTGTGATCATTATCTTTTTGCCTATTTTTATGTGTTTAATTGATTATTTTGTATACAGAATTGTAATGATTGTCTTAAAGAATTGGCCTCAACAAAAATAAATGAGATAAAAAAAGAGAATTAAAAAAAATCTTTCTAAGATGGTTCTTCATATAACCGATGTAGAAAGAATAATATTCTAAGACGGTCCACTCAAGACACTCGTCTTAGAATGTAATACTTTCTAAGAAGGTTCTACTTAGAACTGATGTAGAAAGAAATACTTTTTAAGACGGTTCTACGTAAAACCGATGTAGAAATCAGTATATTCTAAGACGGTCCCCTTAAGACACCTGTCTTAGAATGTCAGTACATTCTAAGACGATTTTTTTTGAATCGTCGTCGTAGGTCCCTGCTTTTATGACACGCGCTACAAAGACGATTCAAAACCGTCGTGGAAAGTGCCTTACAACCGATGTAGAATCCTCTTTTTGTAGTAGTGAATGTCTGGTAAAATCATAGAGATTAAGTTATAATTTCCTAAATATTATCAAATATGAAGAACAATTATGGAACTAGAACACAAAAGACAGTAAACATGGATAGCTCCTGACTTGGAAAATGACAAATGGTCATAATACAAGGTGTGTGAAATAAGGACAACTAAACCAGAAATATATTTCACTACCTTCACATTTTAGAAGTTATACCCCTAGATAGAATCTGCTAAGCAAGTATACAATCCTAATAATTAGGATCATGCTCATATTTCTAAGGTAAACAATCACTACTAGAAAGAATGGTTTTAACATCGCTACGTTAACATCGGGTTTTGATAAAACCGATGTTAACAAAAATGCGATGACATATTTGTAAATAACATGAGTTTGTTAATATTGATTTTTGAAAAAACCGATGTTAACAAACTCATTTTCATATCGGTTTTTGAAAAAACCGATGTTAACCTTTTTCCTTTTATTGAATCTGCCTCCCCTTCTTCTTGGTCTCACTCTCACTCTCCACGGTAGCCCAACGGCTCCTCAGTCTCACTCTCCATGGCGGCACTTCAAGTCCTTAGTCTCACTCTTGCTCGTCGTCACATCTCTTCGTCTGGGCTCTGTCTCTCACGCCTCTACTCTCTTTCTCTTTGCCTCTTTGTCTCCACTCTCAGGTCTCTTACCTTGAACCACGTACGAACACCACCCTGGTTGAAGATTATATTTTGTATTTGGTACAATGGCCCTTGACGTTAGTTTCAACTCATTTGAGTTCAATGTGTGTATTTGGTACAATATGACATTGTAGTTTTTTGTGTTTAGTTTTGTTGTCTTTATATTAATTTATTCTAAGTAATTAGTAAGGTGGAACTATGCTTGAATTTTGGTTAATTTTCTTCCTTTGTAGATGACATTTGTAATTTTACTTGTAAACCTAGAACAAAAAACAAAGGGAGAAAAAAGATGGGGTCAGAGAGAATTTGACCCTCTGAGAGGTTTTTCTGAACTGATTTTAAGACGTGGAAGGTGGTAGATGTGGTGTCGAATTGAGAATGTAACGTGTGCAAGTGAAGCAAGGGTGGCAAAGTGGTTCACTCATAATGAACACAACTTGTATATAAAGCAATAATCATTAATCACATAAAATAATTTATAAAAGCATTCATAACAAAGAAGAAAATGAAAACTTTATGAATGACATTCCTACTTGTGAAGATGGTCACTAACAATTGCAACAGTGAATGTCGTGATGACAATACAAACAGGAAAAGGAAAAATGCCTACAAAATAAATCATATCAAAGCCAACATGAGTTTTTTTTCTCCGTGTAGAACCTAAAACTGAATGTATATTTGTTTCGTACAACAACTGAAAAGGAAAATATTATTATTAAGATCAAAGCCAACATTATTGTAACGTTGACAAACACCATGAACCGATTTATAAATGTTTTTAATGCAGACAACCAAATACAGGGGTTTTACATGTGACAAACACAAATTGGTATCAACTTCAAGTGTAGTTATGAAATTCTAGTTTAACTTATTTTTAGATATAGTTCAAGAAAAAAAATATTTAGATAGTCATTTATAGCATATTTTGTGTATTTCTATAATATGTTTACCGGTGGTTTGTATCCTGTATCAATTTGATAACCTCACGATATTTCCAAGTTTTGATCCGGTACAAGGCATGCATAAAATCCTAAGGTGAAATTGCATTGACCTCTCCTGAGGTTTGCTTAAATGGCACAAACCACCCCTCTAGTTTTTGGAAAACAAAGACCTCCCCTGTATGTTAACTCTGTTAAGTTATATTAAAATAAATCACCCCTTCACTGTCCCAAGAAAGGATCACCAAATTATTAAAACATGAGACTATGAGAGAGATATTAGGAATAACTGAATTTATTTCCCAAATAAACACATTTCTTAGTTTAATATGGAGACTAGCTTTGTAATATTCAGTCTCAGTAAGTTGCCTTTTTCGTAAAATGTTTGAGTGTTACTGCACAAGTTGGTTTTACACGCCTTTGCTGAAAAATTTTATACTGTCATAACTCACGACATATGGTTTGTGCACATCCAATTTGCTGGTGCATGAAACCATGGAAACTGAGGTTTTCAAAATATGTTATTTTGTTTTGTTTTTTGCAAATGGCCCTTTGTGTATAAAATCAGTAGTAGCCTAGTAGGTATTCAGGGATGGATACAACTGGTGTCTTATTTTGAACGGTGAGGAAATTTGGCATTTAAATACTACACAATTGGCATATTGCACGTAAGGATAATATCGTCTTCATATATAGAAATTGTGTATATTTTGAGTTAGTAGGATTACAAAGCTGGAGTTAAAAAAGTATACACTGTTATCAACTAAGGGTTGAGTGTGTCATTTGGAGAAATAATTGAGGTAAATGTTCACTTGAAAACTAGAGGGGAGGGGTGTGTCATTTGCAGAAATAAGTGAGGTAATCGTTCATCGTTCATCGTTCACTTACTGTGCTTTTGACTCGTTTGACTGATGCCCTTCCAATATTGGTGCAAGTAACTGATCCGTAAAATATAGTTGAACAAGTGTAAGCTTATCTTATACAGTAGTAATAGCGGATTAAAATTCCATATATGAAACCCAAATGACTAGTTATATTCTCAAGTAATTAATTTTGCAAAAACTAAGCAATTTGCTAGTATTTAATCAAATTGAGAGTTGTTTGTTGTTCAATTGTTCTTTTACGAAAATAAGAATCAAAGCAAAAAGATTGGTCTGAAAATAATAATTATGAAGTAGTCTAGGATTGTGACTTGCATGTATCATTTCCTCCAATTCCAATTCCCATACAATTACCGAAATAATTTCAATTGCCTCACAGTTAACAATTAGTCGTAGTTAACAAAATTGTTTCCCCTAATTTAATTCTAAATTGGCCATAGGTAAATTAATTTAGGGCAAACGATAATCACAGAGTTTGATTAAAAGAATCTAATCTGCTGGAAATTCAATCACTTATGAGTTCAGTCAATTACATGCAATTAATTGTTGTTAAGCAATAAACTAAATATAGAGTGATCGAGTCTAAAAGGAATTAAGGATAGAGAAGAAATTCAATTTTCTGGATAACATCAAGGAATTTCATTAAAATTGGGAAAAAGGGGTACAAATACAATGACATCACAATCTCGAAGAGAACTAACCATTTATGGTCATGATAAGACTAGCTATAGATAACTGAAATAGGAACATAGAAATTGCAAAAGGGAAGAAATGTTACGAAAGTCAACCCTACCCAAATGATGTTTCCTAAGCCCCTTTGCAGCCAAAAGCATCTCAAAGTACATTTTCCTCTCTCAGAACCCTAAGGTAAAAGGAGCAAAAATAATCATATTCTACCTTCAACCCACTATTTATAACATCCTAATAAAGACTGGCCATGCAAATTAACAACGACTGTGGTTCCTTGACCATATCCATGATCTTGTACATCTTGGCTTTAAATCCTTGGTCGTACAAAATCTACCACGATGGTGGTCTTCTCTGTTGTGCGTGAATAACTCCAAAAATGCATAATTTTTAGCTCTTTTTTCACATGAAGTCTCTTAAGTATTTGTCTTTCACAAACTTACACCAAACTAGCATGAACACTCGCTCAAAAATACAATCAATTCTGGATTTAATTATCAGTAACATTTTTTCTTTTCATGATTGGATATTGTCAAAGATCTGCTACAACTATTTCAGCTAAGTTGGAAATAGTAGAAATTGAAAGTGTTCTGAGCTCTGCTTCGTGGTTACATGCATGCAGGAACCAGGAGTAGAGACCTTTTATAACATTTTATTTTATCTGGTTTTCTGGTGAAAGAAGTCCACCAATTATTCATCTTGGGATTTCTTGGAATTATTTTGACTTTCCAAATTAATAAAAACAATCACATGGCAATAGAGGAAGAGAATGATAATTGCTTCTGCTTCGCTAGATATGACTGAATCACACCAGGGTTTAACACATGTTTATGTGTGTATATGTGTATTGGGACGTGCATGTAACTCAATAGAACTTAGAATTGAGCAATGAAACAATAATAATTGTGCGATGAATTACCATAAACTGTTGAAAAGAAGCTTAAACCATTAGTTAATGCAGACATACATACACACATACTAGCATACATATACATACTCATTACCTAGAATTCTAGATACATATATACATTGAATACATACACACTCATGAAACAACTAAATGGATTTTTCATAAAGATTACAGAAGATTGTAACAGAACTTTGAAATAAAATGGAATGTATGTTGCCATGGCATAATCATCTTCCATCACCCAAAGCAGGTGGTATTTGATCCGTAATGCTGTCATACTCTTGATGGCAGCTGCTATCACCAGGCTCATAAATGTTAGATGATGCCTCATGAACCAAGTAATCAGTCTCCTTTACATTTGGGTCTGTATTAATCCACTGATGCATCTCCAACTCCATCGCCACTTCCTTCATACTAGGTCTTTCCTCCCCATTAACTCTCAAGCACTTCGCAGCAAGAATAGCAACTTTCTTAATCTCCTTTTCATTTTCTTCATTCAAAATGCCGACTTGAAGAACATCGAACAGGCGATCCTCTTTTAAGCAACATAGAAAGTGGTTAGCAAGACTTCTTTTCTCCTCAGGCCTGCCAAAAGAATAAGGCTTCTCCCCTGTTAACATCTCTACAAGCACTGCCCCAAAGCTATATACATCACTTTTCTCAGTTAGTTGGCTTGTTTGCATGTACTCTGGGTCCAAGTAACCAATAGTTCCTTGCACGATTGTAGCTAATTCAGTTTGATCAAGTGGAATAAATCTAGAAGCTCCAAAATCAGACACTTTGGCAGTGTAAGTGTCATCTAACAGGATGTTAGCAGACTTTACATCTCTGTGGATAATGGGTATTGATGCTTCTGAATGTAGATATGATAGAGCTCCAGCCGCCTCGGCTGCTATCCTTACACGGGTTTTCCAAGTCGCATCATTTACCTTTCTTTCGGTGTGTATGAAATCGAAAAGGGTACCATTGTTAACAAATTCATAAACAAGTAAAGGAACTTCTGTCTCTAAACAGCATCCCAAGAGTTTGACCACATTTCTATGATTGATTTGGGATAGAACAATCACCTCGTTAGCAAATTGTTCACTTTGGCTCTTATCAACTATTTTGGACTTCTTGATAGCAACAATTCTGTTATCCGCTAGATGCCCTTTGAAAACTGTACCAAAACCTCCTTTGCCAATGATTAAGCTCTCGTCAAAGTTGTTAGTGGCCTTCTTTAGTTCTTGTTGTGTGAAAATTTGAATTTGGGAAGAGTTTTCTCTTGTAGAGAGTTTCTGTAGCAAAATGGAACCACCATTCTGTTGAAAGTATTTCTGTCTAAGTTTGTTGAGTTTTCTTTTCTGGTATATCAAGTACAATGAGGTAGTCCCTACACATAGAATAACAATTCCTGCTGCTACTCCTGCATTCAGAACATGCCAAATACAATTCTTGAATCATTCTATACACTAGCTACGTCATGTTTGAATAAACTTTTTCAATAAAGATTTATAAAAAAAAAAGAATAAAAATAAAATACATCAAATTTCTTCAATAAACCAAAATTAATTTACACACCTTAACTTTTGAAGAAATTAATAGAAAGAACATCTATGCAAGTTGAAGTACTAAAATTGATTTCATGTTATATGAAAGAAATTCAATTCATTTTATTATTTTATTCTTTTCACCTATAAGTAGTGATTGAAAATTTTATCTAAACAAAATCCTGGTATTAGTAGCATACATGCTAAACCAGCATAGATAGTACACGAAAAACAAATAAAAAAGTTCAAGAGGAAAATAAAAAATAAAAAATCGTATGTGCTTTGTTGCTTACCTATGACAACCTTGGTAACATCTTTTTGGTGGCACCCTTCTTCCTTTTTTCCATTTCCGGATCGCCCCTTTGGACAGAAACATTCGTAGGATCCATTGGTGTTGAGACAATTGTTTTGGCTTATGCATGTATGATTGGTTGTCTTACATTCGTCAATGTCTGCAAATTCAGAATAAAAATAACAGAGAACTCACCATGACATTAGTGCACACAGTTGATGAGTTTTGCTGATGATCGATTAATATCTGTTAGAGAATCTAACAGAGTATCTTTTGTGAGATCTCTCATCTAACCATGTATTTTCCATTAGAATGGCTTGAAATCAAGATTTTGTTTAGGGGTACAAAGTCTAATACTATTTGCACCAATGACTAACCGGTGAATTTTAAAAATTTAATTAAGTGTAATTTCTTAATTTGGTGAAGTCCAATAATAAAAAACCAGGAAAAAAAACCAGCTTTGTGGTTAGTCTTAAATATAAGTAAATTTTAATTAATTTTATCTTGTTTAATACAATTATTTTTAAAATATCTTTTATTTAATTAAAATTATAATTTTAATGATTATTTTTTTACTAATACCAAGTTCTGAAGAAGTATAAATTGGAAAAAAATAATTTTTAATGGAGATTGGTATAATTAAATATGACTAACTAACTTTTTAATGGAGATTGTTATTCATAATATTCAATCAATACGTAATAACTGCTATGACAAGTACATTATGTATTTATTTGAAGAGACGTAACTAAAAGCGGTTTCCAATATGCAATAACTGCTACGACAAGTACATTATGTATTTACTAAACCCCATTCAATAAAAATTACAAAAGCTGAGGTATATCAAAACATAACCAACAATTATCCACATTGTGAATCTCATTTGTCCAACAACATCACACAACCCTTAAAAGTATGAGTACACAATCGTCAACCGCCTCTAATGTGTTAAGTTCTTTAACTTTTCCATCCTTCCTCTTTTCCTTCTTATATGTATTTAAGTTTTTCATCCTTCCTCTTTGCTTCTTATATTATATGTATATGTTTAATGTTCAGTTTTGTTTCACCATACATCCTTGCAATGGTGTTAGTCTATTTTACCTCTCCGTCCTTCATTTTATGGTTATTATATGTATATGTTGATTATAGACTACATATTCATGTTCATGTTTATAATTTTGTCGACTACAATATTCATCACGTTTATCATGTCTTTGGAAATTATGAGTGTAACATTTTTGTCTTTTCCTAATATTTGTGTGTTGCTTCTTATATCTATATATGTTTGTATGCCTAACATGGACGATTTTGACGATTTTCATCATTTCCTTCCATGATTCGCGTTATGTTTTTTATGTATATTTATGTATATGTTGATTATAGTTTGTTTTCATTTTGACCATCATTTGTCGTGCCTTTGTATATGCTGCTTTTTCTATTCTTCGTCATTGGTTTGTTGTAATAAACCATT
Source organism: Glycine max (assembly GCF_000004515.6). Lineage (NCBI taxonomy): Eukaryota > Viridiplantae > Streptophyta > Magnoliopsida > Fabales > Fabaceae > Glycine > Glycine max. The sequence continues at coordinate 30,897,752 of NC_038250.2, read as the reverse complement.
ATTTTTGTTTGTGTTGCCTCTTAATCCCGCATCTGCATCATTCAATACCTTTTTTTGGTTTTCTGAGTTAGCCCAATACAAAATCCTTCATTTTTTTTATTATCCCACTTTTTGTTTTTTATTTGCTTGCATTTTGCTTATGTTTTTGTCGGATCCTTATTTGATTATTTTGTTTCATACTTCAATATTCATGTTTGTATCCCTAACATTTTTGGTATCCTCCCCAAACTGATTTCTCACCTTCCTTTTATTTTTTTCACCCTAAGAACCCATTTTATATCTTTTTTTAAGCTACCTTACAGGCATCCTCTTTGCACAACAAATATGACTACGTCCAATGTTCGACGATTGCCTATTTTTTGGGTGTATGTTTCTTATTTTGTTCTGTAACTACTTACATTCAATGTTGTGCTACAGGGCCCATCAAATTGGATGGCAAGAACACGATTTACAACAACATTTCGTGTTGACAAGGTCAACATTCACAATGCCAACCACTTTTCCATTTCTCTTATTCCAAATAAAAGGAATATCTAATGCCTAATGTTTTCATGTTTCCTTGCAGAACATCATTGAAGTTCCATTGACTTACCACAGACAATGGAGGCCATATTACCAAACTTATGTTTTATTAGACTACAATGGAAGCAAGCATTTTGTTAGGCTGCGCAAATATGGCACACGATACTTTTTTGCTGATGGGATGAAAGAATTTAGAAGAGCCCACGACATTAATGACAGTGTCATTATCCGATTTTTTGCAGCCTCAAAAGATACTTCTTTTGACGTTGATGTCATGGGACCTATCCATAGACAGACACGTCGAAGGTCGGTTGTTACAACCAAAAGGCACATCTTTACAGCTGATGTCACGCAAGAGATGATGGAACATAACAACCCTTTGGTAGGAGTTTGTTACCCACTCAATTATGTTTTTATTTTTTTGTTCCCATCTTCTCTTAGTTCAAATAACATTTTCAAATAACATTGACTATTGATCACTTTAAATGGTCGTATAATCACTATTTTGGTTTCAATGCAGGTTCTTCCAGCAGCAGCTTTAAATTTTTTGTTTGGATCAAAAAAATACATTCCTATTCAACATGGCTATGGCATATGTAACCAATGGTAGATCATCGTGCACAATGGTTTGCCATCTGTTGCAGAACCATGGTTCCAATACCTCTCTAAAAATAATTTAATGGCCGGAGATGAAGTGGTGTTCTTCTTCAGGTTTGACGAACATGTATGGGAGGTCATATTTAGGAAACAAGTTATATGGGATGAGGACCTCTCCAATTGAAGACCATGCCTACAGACACTGACTTTTTTTTTTATTTTCATTTATATTTTGATTAATGTTGTTAATCAAATACCTTAGGGTATCAAACAATTCATTCACTTTCTACTGCACAATTAATGGTTATAAACTTATTTTGTTGGCTTATATGTATTACTTTGTTCATTCCAATATTCAGTGCTTTTATTGTTGATTATATTTTACTAAGGTGTGTCCAAAAAACATCACTTTGTGCCTTCTTTTTTCCTCGCGTGATGAAAAAAACAGGGACTGAAGATAGATCTAAACAATTGTTAGCAAATTAGTTTTTAAGTATAGCATTTTTGTTTTGTCTTTCTTCTGCTGTTTTAATTTATTAAACCTACACTTATTTCACATTGGCCATGCTAACAACATGGATATTTTACATGCATTTCAAGGATCAAACACCTACAACGTGCGTTTTTATAAAATTACACATAATTTGTTGATAGCCTGTGTTGTTAACCAAAATTGGAGTATGAGCCCGTGCATCGGCACGGGCATCTCGCTAGTAGGTTACAAATACACACTCATAAATGTAAGAATCCACACTCATAAATGTAAGAATCCATTCATACAAGAGGGTCGGCCCTGAGCTTGGCTATAGCTAGTAAGTGCAATGGCCTAGGTCCTTAATTGGGGGTTCAAAATTATTTTTATCTCTAATATTTGAAGAAAAAAATTATGATTTCACACCTGGTTTTTAACTTTTAAAATTTAATATCCAATTGACTAATTATACATTCCAACTTTCCAACTTTATAATTGATATTTGTGCAATTAATTTCCACTAAAAGTGTAGGTGCCCTTTTTGACAACAAAGGAAGAGCTACAGTTGTTGAAGTCGGAGGAGTAATTGAAATTGTCATAGTTGAATGCTTGTATCATAATATCCTTCATTCCAGTAGGTATATTGATCTTCCAACACCCTATCCCTGTACAGTTTTCCTGTCTTTGCATGCTTTGCACACTTTCCTTGCTGACACATCTCATCAAGCATCCTATTGAAGATTTCGTACCATTGAGAAAAGAGTGGAGATGGCCATAAGTGTCGCAGCCTACAGTTACGAACTCGTTGTCCTCGCTGGAAATGGAAAAAGCCTGACATTTGAGCGTGAATGCTGGGCCCCTTCTTAAACCCTTTCCACTTCTGCTTTTGCAAATGTGGGATATATTGAAAAGCAAGTCCATTTTACCATCGAGGTTTATATTCAAAATTTTGTCATTCTTGCCTCGACCATATTAATTGGTGCCATCATCGCAAGTGAGCTCCAATGCTCCCTCCAAGAAACAGTTGTCACCGGTTTCAGATGATTTGCCTATTCCAAATGGATTTGGAATTGGAACACTTCCACAAGTGCTTGGGCAGCCAAGCAGGGTTTGGTTAACTGCTACAGTTCCCATCCTTGCCAACACAATCACCAACACCACTAGAATCCAAAATTATGATGAGTGAGATGTAAAATAAATTTAATTAAACCAGAAAATTATATGTTTAGTCTTTTGGTATATGTGTAACTTTTTGTTTAATATAAAATAATAACATAAGTTTTGTTGATTGATGTTAGCAACCTTATCTTGGATTGACCTTGTATCAGGGCTAGTTGCATCCGCATCAACATGGCCATCAATCCCATTGTTGTCATAAGTTCAATATTAATATAACTCAACTTAGAGGATTACACTTTTTATAGTTTATATAGACCACCTTTGGAAGGGACACGATATTATTGTTGTACACTAGTAGAAAAGTAATTATTTACGACGTTGTTTCTAAAACGTTTCTGAATGACCATCTTAGAATAAGATGCGATAACAATTTTGTAATTTGGGAGAAAAATAATATTTTTTATGTTGCACATTCTAAAATAATTATAAAGAACCATTTTAGAATGTAAGGTAATGACAATTTTGTAATTAGGATTAATAAGTGAACCATGGCTACTACGTAAGCCAGTCTTAGTTTAATTGCATCTCATATGCCCTGGCCCCTACTTTCAAACACTTATAGCCGCTCGAGTTCTTCTGCCCTAGCTTACGCTAGTGAAGTGAGTGAGCGAGCAAGTGAGGCTCCGCAGCCACTTTCCCACTCTGTCGCCGCCGTCCTCCGGCCTCCGGGGCCAGAGCCCTCACCTACCTAGACGGCTTCCCCCGCCCCGATCCCAACCACGACGAGACGATCCTTGCCAATAATGAAGGAAGAGAGAAAGAAACAGAGGTGTGTGTGGCTTCTTGTGGAGAAGGAAGAAGAGGAAGGAGGAGCAAGTCAATGTCAAGAAGGAGGAGCAGAGAAAGAAACAATGGCGCTTAAAACTCTATCCACTTTCCTCTTACCTCTTTCTCTTCCCAATACCAAATTCCCGCAATTCCTTACCACAAGCCTTCCCTCATTCTCTGCGAATTCCCTCGCTCTTAGAAATCGCATTTGCTCGCCGCCAATTTGGAAGGCACCGGCGCCGCCGCTCCTTCTCCCGATGAGAAGTTCCTCGAACGCCAACAATCCTTCAAAGATGCTAAGCTCATTCTGAAAGAAAACAAAAAGAAGAGAAAGAAGAAAGACAATGCTATTAAAGCATCTAGAGTCGTCGCTTCTTGCTACCGCTGTGGCGCTCCGTTACACACTTCCGATGCCGATGCCCCTGGCTACGTTGATCCTAAAACCTATGAATTGGTATTGTGTCAATATAGGTTGAATTTTGGAAGCATCATTTTTGCTGAATTTCGAAACGCTGATTGTGTGCGTGCTATGTTGCAGAAGAAGAAACACCACCAACTTCGAACCGTTCTGTGTAGGCGGTGCCGACTTTTGTCTCATGGCAAGATGATAACTGTCGTTGGAGGGCACGGAGGATATCTTGGCGGTAAATTATTCGCCACTGCTGAAGAGCTTCGAGAAAAGTTGTCTCACCTGCGTCACGAGAAAGCTCTAATCGTCAAATTGGTAAATCAACCGCTGCAACATTTTCTCTTTAAATGAATATAAATAAATGACTTAAGAAATGTGAACTGATTACGTGTAGAATTAGGATATTGAATGGGTTCTGTGGTGAAATCCTTTCATTTCTTTTATTCTAGTTTGCTTTTCTGTTTCATTTTTACCTTTCATTTTAAGCATTAATCTTTTAAGCTGCTAGCAGAGAAGCTTGCAAAGGGGAGACTTTTCATGCGGTCAACACCGGTGCAATGTCTTGTTAGCAGTTTTTTCAATTTGACTGAAAAAGGTTTAATTGAACCAGATATATAATTGTCTTCTCAATAAACCGCAACAATGCATTGTACTGTAGATTTGGCCCTTCAACTTATTTGAGTTCACTTGTACTTATGAATACATGGATGCATATATATTTTACAGAATGCATGAGACAGAGTGAATCTTCTATTCAGTTGAAGGTTGAATTATAATTTACTTTGAAGCATATTTCAAGTACTAATAATTGTTTCCTTATTTTTGCACTTGGTGCAGGAACTTCTATATCTGTATGGTTTTGTCATTGATGATAACACAGATGACTATCTCATGGTAAAGGCTTATACTTGGACCTTGTACACCCTGAGTGTCTCTTTGTTCTTAATTATGTTATTCACCCTGAGTGTCTCATTGTTGTTGAGTCCTCCAGGTCCACTATCCAACAGAAACAATTAATACAATTTCTTTTTCTGAGTCCAAAACCCAGCTTCTTGAAATGCAGGTATGCTAGTAATTTATCTTCATCTTTCTGCCATATTTTGAACAAGTACAATATGATTTTTTTGGCTAACTTTATACCTTATTGTTCTATAATTTCCACCTTCTATAACATTTTGTTTCTGTGTTATGTTTACAGAAGGCTGAAATGAGATGTCTTTTACCCAAAACTTCATTGGATAATGGATTTTTTCCATTAAACACCCAAAACAGTGAAGAAAATAACAAGTCCAAAGCTGATGAGGACAAGGCAAGGAATAAGGGCAAGGAACCTTTAGAAGGACTTGGAGGACCTATGACAAGGGTTAGAACAAAGAAGGCCAAGGAAGCTCTTCAACAGTGTTAACCATGCTATTTGAATTTAGGCCCAAGTTACAAGTGGAGAAGCTTCGGATTGTTAATTGCACCATGTTCCAAGAAGAGTAGAGGGTTCCACTTTTGTTGAGTGGTTTTATTAGCATTTTGTTAGTTGAAATAAAGGCCCAAACTTGTGTTAAAGTGGCTGTCAATTCTCTTGGGATTTGCACCACCTATGAGCTTGTTTTAATTTAAAAAAAATTAAGGTTTAATAAGGTGAAAACTCTAGGATTGTGGCTGCCTCTTGGCTGACCAAGGAGTTGCACAATTTTCCATATGTTTATGTGTCTTAATTCTAGTTTTAATTAGGTATAATGACACCATCAATTGTTGTTATCAATTCTAGTTTTAATTAGGTTTAATGACACCATCAATTGTTGTTATTGGTGATCATTTCACTTATGTAACCAACTTGATGTCATTCCTATTTATAGGCTGCACATTTTCTAATAAGAAAATAGACCTTGAATTTGAGTTTTTAATCACCTTCTAAAGTGTGAGAGTGAATCTCCTTAGTTACTTGAGTGATTCAAGAAATTGGTTTATCAAGGAACACCACCTTGTGTGTGATACCAATTCCCGAGGAGTGATTCTTCCAACCCCTTTCTTCATTTTCCTTCTTCATCTTTCTAAACCTTCATTCTTTAATCCTACTTGAACACCATTGTTATCATCTTCATTTTCCTTCCAAACACATTCAAACTTTGAACCAAATACCTTACATTCAACCCTCCATAAACTCGTCACTTTTTCTCTCTTTCAATAAAATTTCATAAATAAAAAGAAAGAAAAACCTTTGAATATCCATCTTCAACCCTTCTGCAAATGGGTTTACATCATTTTGGTTATCAGAGCTCCTGTTCAAGGGTTTTTCAAGAGTGTTTGGGTTGAAATTTCTTGGTAACATCCTTCTAATTTCTTCCTTGCCATTTTATATTACCTTGTTCATGCTATTTTTTTTTTATTGAGGCTGAACCATTGCAAAAATTAGGCCTTTAATTTCTTATTTAAAAAAAACAGAAACTTATTTAAAAAAAAAATATTTGGGCTGAATGATTCATGCTATAATAGCTTTCAAAAATTCTTAAAGGTAATATAATTGGTTCTTAGAAGGTTTGAATTACCAAATTATGAAGTTTAATTCCTTCAAAAAAAATCTCATTGTGTAGTAGCTGGAATTTTTCATCCTTGTTCTAAGCTTTTGTTAGCCTAACCCTAAGCCTTTTCCTTGTCACAAATTGGTGGTTGAACTTTGTGTAAACTTTATCTTGAATTGCTTTAGAACTCAAGGAGAATTCTAGAGTGGAAAAAGGCAAGAGTGTACAAAATTTAAAAAAAAAAGCAATATTTGAGAGATACACTTGAGTGTAGTGAGGTTCTATTTTCTTTATAACTATTATTATTTTTATTTTGAATATGTCAGGTGGTGGTGAACATCAATTGGATGGGGCACAAATATTCTTGTTGGATGCTCTCAATGCTCAAATGCAAAGACTATTGAGGGAGAACAACAAGGAGTTATATGAAAGAATTAAAGGATTAGAGAATCGTGAACGTCATGAGGAAGAAAGGAGAGGAGGAAATGGTGGTGGTCCAAGGCCAAACCAAATTGAAGGAGTCAAGCTCAACATTCCTCCCTTTAAAGGCAAAAGTGATCCGGAGGCATATTTGGAGTGGGAGCTCAAGATAGAGCATATCTTCTCATGTAACACCTATGAGGAGGCCCAAAAATTGAAGCTAGCAGTTGCGGAATTCTCAGATTATGCTCTTGTGTGGTGGAACAAATTGCAAAGGGAGAGAGATAGAAATGAGGAGCCTTTGGTGGAAACTTGGGTTGAGATGAAACGGATCATGAGGAAGCGGTATGTGCCAGCAAGCTATATTAGGGACTTAAAATTCAAACTTCAAAAGTTTTCCCAAGGTAGCAAAGGCGTTGAGGAATACTATAAAGAAATGGAGTTGTTCATGATTCAAGCCAAGATAAAAGAGGATGAAGAGGAACTATGGCTAGATTTCTTAATGGTTTAAATAGTGATATTTGTGATATTGTTGAGCTCCAGGAATTTGTTGAAATGGAGGATTTGCTTCACAAAACAATCCGAGTAGAACAACAATTGAAAAGAAAAGGTGTGGCCAAAAGGAGTTCCCCTAATTATGGTTCTTCTAGTTGGAAGGACAAGGGTAAAGGGGTTGCCACCTCTAATGCAACACCTATACCATCAAAAACTCCTCCAAAATTCCAAGAACAATCCTAAAAAAAAAGTCAGGATGTGAAGTGCTTTCGGTGCCAAGGCTTGGGACATTATGCATATGAGTGCCCTAACAAGAAAGCCATGATTCTTAGAGACGGAGAGTACATTAGTAAGTCCGAAGTTGAAAACGGAGAAGAGAGTGAGGATGATGAGGAGGAAGTGGAGAAAACACCAGAGGGAGAATTGTTGATGATTAGGCGGTTACTTGGCCATCAATTGAAGTCTATGGAGGAAAGTCAAAGAGAAAACATTTTCCACACTAGATGTTTGATCAATGGCAAAGTTTGCATGATGATCATTGATGGAAGGAGTTGTACCAATATGGCAAGTGCAAGACTTGTGTCTAAATTGAATTTAGTCATAAAACTACATCCTAGGCCGTATAAGCTTCAATGGCTTAGTGAGGATGAAAAGGTGCAAGTAAGGAAGCAAGTGGAGTTGGATATTTCCATTGGAAAGTACAATGATAAGGTGCTTTGTGATGTTGTTCCTATGGAGGCCAACCACTTACTCTTGGGGAGACCATGGCAATTTGATAAGAGGGATAATCATGATGGTTTCACCAACAAGATCTCTTTCATGTATCAAGGCAAAAAGATAGTGCTCAAACCATTGAGTCTACAAGAAGTGTGTGAGGATCAAAGAAAAATGAGAGAGAAAATTCTTCAAGAAAAGAGAGAAAAAGAAAAAGAGAGCCAAACACTTGAGAGTTCAAAAAGTGAGGACAAAAAGAGGGAAACACAAGAGAGGAAAAAAATGAGTGAAACACTTGAAGTGAGGGAGAATCTTCTAGCTACAAAAGGAGAGGTCAAAGGGTTATTTCATTCAAAGCAGCCTCTATATTTGTTGATTTTCAAAAATTATGTTTTGACCACTAACACTTTTGACAACTTTGAATTGGCTTCTAGTGTGAAAACTCTTTTGCAGGAATTTGAGGAAGTGTTTCCATCAAGTGTTCCAAGTAGGTTGCCACCATTGAGGGGAATTGAGAATCAAATTGATCTCGTGCCAGGAGCTTCTTTGCCTAATAGGCCAGCTTATAGGAGTAATCCTCAAGAGACCAAGGAGATTCGAAGACAAGTGGAGGAACTCATTGGTAAGGGATGGGTAAGAGATAGCATGAGTCCATGTGCTATCCCGGTAATTTTGGTTCCAAAAAAAGATGGTTCTTGGAGGATGTGCTCCGATTGTAGAACTTTAAACAATATTACCATTAAATATAGGTATCCAATACCTAGACTTAATGATTTTCTTGATGAATTGCATGGTGCTTGTTTCTTTTCCAAAATTGATTTGAAAAGTGGTTACAATCAAATAAGGATTAAAGAAGGAGATGAATGGAAAACTGCTTTCAAAACTAAATATGGATTATATGAATGGTTGGTTATGCCTTTTGGTTTGACTAATGCACCAAACACTTTCATGAGATTAATGAACCATGTTTTGAGAGAATTCATTGGTAAATTTGTGGTGGTGTACTTTGATGATATCCTTGTTTATAGCACAACCCTTGATTGGCATGTTGCACACTTAAAATTGGGATTGTGTGTGCTTAGGAAGGAACAATTGTATGCTAACCTTGAAAAATGTATTTTTTGCAAAGACCATGTTGTGTTTCTTGGTTTTGTAGTGAGTTCCAAAGGAGTTCAAGTTGATGATGAAACGGTCAAGGCTATCCAAGAGTGGCCTATACCTAAAAGTGTGACCGAGGTGAGAAGTTTTCATGGCCTAGCAAGTTTTTATAGACGATTTGTGAAGGATTTTAGTACCTTGGCAGCACCTTTGAATGAGGTAATTAAGAAAAATGTTGTTTTCAAATGGGGGGAGAAACAAAAAGAAGCTTTCAATGCTCTTAAGCAAAAGTTAACTAATGCCCCCATACTTGCTTTGCCAAATTTTTCAAAATCTTTTGAAATTGAATGTGATGCTTCAAATGTTGGGATTGGGGTTGTATTGTTACAAGAAGGTCATCCAATTGCTTATTTTAGTGAAAAATTAAGTGGTCCTGCCCTTAACTATTCTACTTATGATAAGGAGTTGTATTCCTTAGTGAGAGCGTCGAAAACATGGCAACACTATCTTTATCCCAAGGAGTTTGTGATCCATAGTGACCATGAGTCCCTAAAATACTTAAAAGGACAAGGTAAGCTAAATAAAAGGCATGCCAAATGGGTGGAATTTCTTGAGCAATTTCCTTATGTTATTAAACATAAAAAGGGAAAAGGAAATATTGTTGTGGATGCCTTGTCAAGGAGACACTTTTTGCTTTCTATGCTTGAAACAAAAATGATTGGATTTGATTGCTTGAAAGAAATGTATGAAGGAGATGACACCTTTGGTGAAATCTTCAAAAATTGTGAAAAGTTTTCTAAAGATGGTTTTTATAAATATAAGGGCTATCTTTTCAAATAAAATAAATTATGTGTGTCCAAGTATTCTACTAGAAACTTGCTTCTGTGTGAAGCCCATGAAGGAGGGTTGATGGGGCATTTTGGGATCCAAAAGACCTTAGATACATTGAAAGAGCATTTTTATTGGCCTAACATGAAGAAAGATGTGCAAAAATTTTGTGAGCGTTGTATTGTTTGCAAAAAGGTCAAGTCAAAGGTAATGCCTCATGGTTTGTATACCCCTTTACCAATTCCGGATTCTCCATGGATTGATTTATCAATGAACTTTGTTCTAGGGCTGTCTAGAACAAGTAATGGTAAGGATTCCATATTTTTTGTTGTTGATAGGTTTTCTAAAATGGCTCATTTTATTCCTTGTAGGAAATTTGATGATGCTAATCATGTGGCGGATTTGTTCTTCAAAGAAATAGTGAAACTCCATGGATTACCAAGAAGCATTGTTAGTGATAGGGACTCCAAGTTCCTAAGCCATTTTTGGAGGACCTTATGGGGGAAGTTGGTTATTAAGCTACTATTTGCTACTAGTCACCCTCAAATGGATGGAAAAACGGAGGTCATGAATAGGACTTTGGGTACCTTGCTAAGGACCGTTTTGAAAAAGAATATAAAAAATTGGGAAGTTTGCTTACCTCACATTGAATTTGCTTATAATAGGATTGTGCATAGCACCACTAGTTGTTCTCCTTTTGAGGTTGTTTATGGTTTCAATCCACTAACTCGTCTTGATTTGTTGCCAATACCTAATATTTCAGTTTTTAAGCATAAGGAAGGAGAAGCCAAAGCGGACTATGTGAAAAAGCTCCATGAAAGAGTCAAGGCCCAAATTAAAAAGAGGAATGAGAGCTACGCTAAACAAGCAAACAAGGGGCGCAAAAAGGTTGTTTTCCAACCTGGAGATTGGGTTTGGGTTCACATGAGAAAGGAGAGGTTTCCGGAGCAAAGGAAATCCAAGCTTCAACCAAGAGGGGATGGTCCATTTCAAGTACTTGAAAGGATAAATGGCAATGCGTACAAGATTGAATTGCCCGGTGAGTATAATGTGAGTACTACCTTTAATGTGTCTGACTTAACTCTTTTTGATGTAGATGGAGAAGCCGATTTGAGGATAAATCCTTTTGAAGAGGGAGAGAGTGATGAGGACAAGGCAAGGAATAAGGGCAAGGAACCTTTAGAAGGACTTGGAGGACCTATGGCAAGGACTAGAACAAAGAAGGCCAAGGAAGCTTTTCAATAAGTGTTAACCATGCTATTTGAATTTAAGCCCAAGTTACAAGTGGAGAAGCTTCGAATTGTTAATTACACCATGTTCCAAGAAGAATAGAGGGTGCCACTTTTGTTGAGTGGTTTTATTAGCATTTTGTTAGTTGAAATAAAGGTTCAAACTTGTGTTAAAGTGACTGTCAATTCTCTTGGAATTTTCACCACCTACGAGCTTGTTTTAATTTAAAGAAATTAAGGTTTAATAAGGTGAAAACTCTAGGATTGTGGCTGCCTCTTGGCTGACCAAGGAGTTGCACAGTTTTCCATATGTTTATGTGTCTTAATTCTAGTTTTAATTAAGTATAATAACACCATCAATTGTTGTTATCAATTCTAGTTTTAATTAGGTTTAATGACACCATCAATTGTTGTTATTGGTGATCATTTCACTTGTGTAACCAACTTGATGTCATTCCTATTTATAGGCTGCACATTTTCTAATAAGAAAATAGACCTTGAATTTGAGTTTTTAGTCACCTTCTAAAGTGTGAGAGTAAATCTCCTTATTTACTTGAGTGATTCAAGAAATTGGTTTATCAAGGAACACCACCTTGTGTGTGACACCAATTCCGGAGGAGTGATTCTTCCAACCCCGTTCTTCATCTTTCTAAACCTTCATTATTTAATCCTACTTGAACACTATTGTTATCATCTTCGTTTTCTATCCAAACGCATTCAAACTTTGAATCAAATACCTTACATTCAACCCTTCATAAACTCGTCACTTTCTCTCTCATTCAATAAATTTCATAAAAAAAAACCTTTGAAAATCCATCTTCAATCCTTGTGGAAATGGATTTACATCAAAAACTGACAAAGTTTGCAACTATAGTTGGAGTGGTCAGCGCAAGATGCCATCTTATGTAAACAAGCTGGTGTTTCCAGAGAAATTTATGACTACTTTGAGGACCATAGCCATGCAAGAAGATGAGGTTTTCAAGGTTTCCTCAATGCTGGAAGAGGTTCAGTATACAACATTTTACTTTTCATATTTCCCTTGGAATGAAGGACTATTAGCTCCTTCCTTTGTCACTGAAACTGTATTTTATCTTTCTTTGGTTAGTTTTCTATCAAGATTTTCCTCATTTCCTACCCCTTCCATTAGTTAACTACTACAGGTGTAACCTACCTGACATGTGATTCCATGCTTTCTATTGTGGGGACGGCGACAGCCTCTTATCTTTGAAAGACAAGACAAAAACTTGTTTTACCTATAGTTAATTTGCTTACAATTTAGTAGTATTCAGACAGAAAATAATAAATGAAAACAACTGACTGTATAGATCAACGTTGAAAACACGTGTATAGATCAACCGACTGTATTACGTAGTTGCTTCTCTTTCTATGAGCAAATTTGTAGCAAGTGGGTTTTTAGTTTTTACTTTAGACAGCCCGGGTCAGATTGGATTAAAGTATGAAAGAAATTATTAAAGAGAAATGCTACATGATATAAAGGTTGATAGGACGTAGCGATACCAAAGAATCTGATTGTTGCAAAGAGAAAAGCTGGACGGCCCTAATTATAAAGTTGATAGTACGCAAGGATAATGTCATAATAAATCTGATTGGTTATTTGACTGTATTTATCCTTGTTTTGTGTCAATATTATGTGAGGAAAATATTAAAGGTGCCTAAAGCCAGTATAGTACGAGTAAACGGTACAGAAGAAAGATAAAACAAGATATATTAAGAAGGGTTTGTCTAATTAATTTCAAATAAAAATAAGATTAAATAATTTCATAATAAAATTTAAACAATTGTCTTATTGAAAAAATTATCATTAATGTTATGACTATCTTATTTAATACATCATCTTTAATTTTTCTTTCATATTATTTATATGTAAACTAAAATTTTTATAATTTTTAATTAAAATTACACTAAAATACAAAAATATATATGTAATAAAATTATAAAATATTTAAATCCTTAATAATTATTTTTTTAATCACTATATTCTTTATTCACCTTAGGAAAAATATATATAGCTGTAATTTTAATTTTATAATTTTTATTTATAACTTTTAATTAAAATTTATAATCTTTATCTATAATTTTTAATTAAAAATTATAAAGAAAATGTTGAAAAGTATTTAAAGTATTATACTTAGAATTTGTGAAATAAATGAAAACTATTTACCTAAAATTTGTTTTTTTCTCATAACTATTTACTTAAAGTGAATTAAAAAAGTAATTATTAAGATTTTAATATTTTAAAATTGTATTATAATTTTAATTATGAACTTTTAATCCAAAAATATAAAGGTTTAATTTTACACATAAATATTGTAAAAGAAAAATTAAAAATGATACATTAAATGTAATAATTATAACATTAATAATAAAATTTTAGAATAAGAAAATTGTCTAAATTTTATTGATTGATTAATGGAGATGAAATTATTTAACCTTACTAGAGTCAATTAGACAAATCCTATTAACAAATGTTAAAAAGGATGTAATAAAATGATAAAGAAATACTAGTACAAAAATGTAAAGTAATAATGAGATAGAAAAAAAAAATTAAGTAAAGGATAATATTTCACGCAAGTAGGCCAAGGGAGAGGCTAGATAATGGGATATGCTAGGTGCACCCAGTAATATTGCTGATGCACCCAGCAATTCAATGAAAGGTCAATTTTGCCCTTCATTTAAAAAAATAAAAAGCATTTTTTCCCTCTTTCGGAAGCATTCTCTCTTTTTCACTGAGTCTCTTCCGCAAAAGCTTCTTCTCTTCTCTCTTCCCCGACAAGCTTCTTCTCCGCGAGCTTCTCCGACAGCCCTTGGACCCATTTGCTTTCGAGGTAGGTGGCCTTCTTCTTAGCTTTGGTTTTGTTATGCACTACATTAGGGTAGGTTAGTGTAACGTTAGGTTAGTGGAACCTTAGGGTAGAAGACGGAACCTTAGGGTAGAAGACGAAACCTAGGGTAGAAGACGAGAGGGGAGAAGACGAGAGGACGCCGGAAAAAATGGCGCAAAAGGCTGACGACGGCGTCTTCCGGAAGACCCGTTAGGGGTTCTTCCGAAAGTTTCGGAAGAACCTTTTCCGGAAAGTTTCCGGAAGAAGTGTTCTTCCAGAAGTAACCAAACGTCTTCCGGAAGAACACTTCTTCCGGAAGACTCCCGGAAAACCTCTTCCGGGAACTTTCCGGAAGAAGTGGTTCATCCGGAAGAATTCCGGAAGACGCGCACTTCCGGAAGAACTTTCAAAATTCCGGAAGACCTTTCCGGAAGAACCCCTTCTTCCGGAATGTTTCCGGAAGTGGTTTTTTTGTTTTTTTTTTGTGTTTTTTTTTAAATTTTTTTTAAACAGAAATTGTTTTGTTTTTTTTAAATGAATTATTTTATTTATTTTGGTTATTTTGTTTTTTAGATTTTATGAAAAATGAAGTTTGGGTTTTTGATGTCATATTTTTTTTATAATTTAAATTGTGTATTTTTACTAAATATTAATTTGTAAATTAATTTTTTTTTATAAAAGTAGTTGTGTTTGTTTTTGTTTATTGTTTTTTTTTTAAATTAGTGTTTTTTCTTTAAAAATGAAGTTGTCTATTTTTATAATTAAAGTTGTGTGTTTTGGAAGTTTTATAAAAATACTAATTTTTTATAATTAATTAGTTTATTTTATTATAAATGAAGTATTTTATTTACTAAAAAAATTGTGGATGTTTACTAAATAATTTTTTTTTACATTAGTTGTTTAATTTTTTTTAAAAATTAAGTTGTGGATGTTTAGTAATGAATTATTTTTATATTAGTTGTGTTTTGTTTTTATAAATGAAGTTGTTTATTTTTTTTTTAAAAAAAATTAACTTGTTGATGTTTACTAAGTAATTTAGTTGTGTTTTTTTTTAGAAATGAAGTTTCTTATTTTTTTTTAAATTAAGAGTTGGATGTTTACTAATTAATTTTTTTTACATTAGTTGTGTTTTTTTTATAAATGAAGTTGTTTAATTTTTTAAAAAAATTAAGTTGTGGATGTTTAGTAATGAATTATTTTTATATTAGTTGTGTTTTTTTTTATAAATGAAGTTGTTTAATTTTTTTTAAAAAAATTAAGTTGTGCATGTTTATTAATAATTTTATTTTACATTAGTTGTTTTTTTTTATATAAATGAAGTTGTTTAATTTTTTTTTTAAAATTAGGTTGTGTATGTGTGAAAATAATTTGATTTAAGTTAGTCTTATTTGTTTATAAATAAAGTTGATTTTTTATAAAGAAAATTGTGTATATTTTGACCGAAAAAAATACGTGTTCGACATGATATACAGATCATGGCCAGAACACGAGGTTTAGGTCGTGCCATAGGTAGAGTTGTAGGCAGAGATAGAGCTGCTGACGAGGATGCTGGCGATGTTCCCGAGAGGCGTAGGCCTACTGCCTCAGCCCGTAGGCTACGCGTTCATCAGATGACTACGGAGGGACGTGATATGGCTGAGGACGTCGCTGACATGACTGATGATGTCCCTGAGCAGCCTACGGAGGCACCTGAGATGCGTGCGGACGCACAGGGTGCTGATAGTGGTGAGGGGTCAGATGGTGATGATGCTGCAGAGGGATTCCCTGGTGGTCCACGTGACCCGTCAGTGCTCACATCATTTGCCGAGCATGTTGCACATGCCGTGTGGAGTGGACAGGTATTTTAATTTGTTAATTATTTGTCATTGTTTATTTATTTGTTTATGATTAATTTTTTTTAATAATTGTATAATTTGTACTTCAAATCAGGAACGTCCTGATTTGAAGTTAGTGTCACATGGGAGGAAGCTGACACTGATTGGGAGGCCAGTGCCTGAGATTGAAGGCCTGGTGGCTGCCACAGGATTAAGTCCACTGATAGATTGTTCAGTTATTACTGGCGATCCTAGACTTATATCCGCATTTGTGGAGAGGTGGCACAGTGAGACTAGCACCTTCCACCTTCCAGTAGGAGAGCTGACGATCACATTGGATGATGTGTCGTCCATTCTATATTTGCCCATCACTGGCGCCTTGCACAGTTTCCACGCTCTTTCTACGGAGGAGGCCAGATTCTTGCTCACGGAGTTGCTGGAAGTGTCTGCGGAGGAGGCCAGAGCCGAGACAGCACTCACACGTGGAGCATATGTACGATTAGGATGGGTTCGTGACATTTATGAGACCAGATGTCAGGCCCGACGGTGGATTGTCGCAGCTCGCGCTTATTTGCTGCACCTTGTCGGTTGCACTCTTTTTGCTAATAAGAGTGCAACATACGTGCATGTGGTCCACCTTGACACTTTCCGGGACCTCGCTCATAGTGGTGGTTACGCTTGGGGGGTTGCCGCGCTGGTTCATATGTACGACCAGTTAGATGAGGCTTGTAGGACCACCACCCGACAGCTTGCGGGGTACTTGACGCTACTTCAGGTAAATTTTGTGTTTATTAATATGTTAGGTTCGATTATGATTTAAACATGTTTTTATGTTATGTTAACCTCAATTATTGTGTAGTGCTGGATCTATGAGCACTTCCCTAGTGTGTATCAGTGCGTGACTGACGATACATACCAGGAGACGTCCCCACGTGCTTCCCGGTGGTTGACGTCGAAGGCGCACATGAAGGGCATCACAGGAGCACCCTACAGGGCACGTTGTGATGGTTTGACCGTCACAGATGTGTCCTGGTTGCCGTACACGGAGCATCGGGGTGTTAGGGCGTTTCAGGAGATTTCATCGTTCCAGGGTCAGCTCAGATGGGGTCCTATGATCGTCGCAGTTCGACCGGAGAGGGTGGTACGCCAGTTCGGTTACATCCAGAGCATCCCTCCGCCGCCTGTTAGTGCACGATTGTCACAGGATCAGATAGATGACAGGTGGATGGAGTTTGCGGATCACTTACTACCTGCGGGTCAGCCTTGTTTAGTGCCTGGGCAGGTATCTGCGGATTACATTGAGTGGTTTTTCCGCATATCTCACCCTTTCATGACACCGACCCAGGCAGCTGACCAGCAGAGGGATGCACCAGCTGCAGACCCTGAGGACTACATACAGCCGCCCAGCCCCCAGGTTCCAGTGGCATTTGACCCCCCTCCATATGTGGTAAGATTATTTGCGCGTTTAATGTTTTATGAGTTGTTGTTTATTTTGAATTTCATAATAAATGTTTTTACTGACTTTGACAGGATGATTATGAGAGATATGAGGCGATTGCACAGAGGTTGGAGCGTGTGCTCAACCTTAGGATAGTCACTGCAGGCACAGAGTTATATGACATTATGCAGGACTGCCTGACGATCGCGAGAGGGGGACCCAGTGCTGATGGGACGGTCAGGGCTCGTCAGAGACGCCGCACGGACCATTGATCATTGTATTTATTTTGTTGTGTTGTAGTTGACATGAATATTTGTAATTATTACAGTTTTTGTTTAATATAGTTGACGTGTTTTGCACAGTTTATTATTTTATAATATAGTTTGTTATTCCAATTGTTTGTGGTCCTTAAGCGAAGTTTACGGTTGTTTTAAATTTATTTTTAAAAAAAAGGAACCTAGAATCATGAGTTTTGTTTGTCAGAATTACATAAAAAATAAAAGTTTTTAAAATGATTAATAATTCATAAGTGAACCTTTTTTCCATGTTCAAGTACCCATGTTTGGGATTTTTTTGCGTGGGTGTGGCAGTGCCCTGAGACAATGCAGGGCGGCCATTTCTCATGTTTGGACGTCAAAGAATCCAAAAAAAATAGTCCCGTTCCATGGTTCGGTCAACTAACACGTCAAAACAAAGCCTCAAAATCCAAAAAAATAGGAAATGAACCCTTTTTCCATGTTCAAGTACCCATGTTTGGGATTTTTTTGCGTGGGTGTGGCAGTGCCCTGAGACAACGGAGGGCGGCCATTTCTCATGTTTGGACGTCAAAGAATCCAAAAAAAATAGTCCCGTTCCATGGTTCCGTCAACTAACACGTCAAAACAAAGCCTCAAGATCCAAAAAAATACAAAATGAACCCTTTTAACAATTAATTTTTTGGACCACTGAAACAACGCATTCAACTTTATTATGGGAATTAAACACGCCGTAAACATATAAAGGTTACATCAACGAAAAAACAAAAAATTAAACATGACATTCAGTTCTTTAGCGACGTCCCACTGACCTCGTCTTCAACATATTTAGTAAAGACAGCTAAAATTTCTATTGGTCCATATTTTTTCCAGTAGTTAGATTGTACTAACACCTTCAGCAGTTCTTCGTTGGTGATCAGCTCATTTATTTCATATTTTATAACCGTATCTGAATACTCAAACCGAGCTGGTTGGCGGAAAAACAATCGTCTTACCGTTTGTGATTCGTGAATTCCAAGAGGGGGAATCCCTTTAGGTGCAACTTGCTTGATTAAATTCTTCAGTTCATCGATGGTACATGTTGAAGGAATTTGAAATTTCTTAGGATTTTTTCCTGTGAACGCGCAACCAACAAATTTGTTCTGCGGTGGCATGTTCCATTTGCCGTTGTAATACAGGATCGCGTCATGAATACGAGGCATAGTGCGTTCAAGTAAGTTTATTATTCCATCTGGTGTTCTTCCAACGGTGCATAATAACTCAATCGGACCAACACAAGAAAATTGATCATTACACATTAACATTGTGTTGACATCGTCATCATTTATCAATTTGATACACTCAAAGCGAATTTGGTTACCTGTATCGGTGAATGGCTTCCGGTAGTGAATTTCATCCAAAAATTGTTTGTCGAATAGCTGAAGGGTATTGTGTATTCTGGTTTTTAGGCTTGCAAAATCACACCTATTTGGTACTCGAATGGGCACCGGAGTTGAAGTTTGGAAGTAAACCCCAGTATCATTGTGAATAATCGATCCATTTGGATAAATGAAAGCCAACCTTGAGTTGACAATCGTCTGACTGCTAGTTTCTCCTAGAAATGCCATAGTTTGTGTATCAGTTGCGAGATTATTTGAAAGCAAGATAATGTGTGATTTAGTAGCCTAGTCTTCCATATATATAGATGGTTGTGACCGAGCCTTTGTTTAACTTTGTTTACAAAAAAATAGACACGCGTAAATGTGTAGTCAAGTCAGCCAATGTGTTGTCGCTAATGTGTAGTCAAGTCAACCCATGTGTTGTCGAGCGACTGCTAGTTTCAAAATGTGTACTGAAGTCAACCAATGTGTTGTCACGCTCAAACTGTAATACGCATGCATGTCATTATGTGTTGTCAATTATGACAATGATGTATGCTGCACGCGTAAATGATTTTTGTTGGACCAACAATTTCCTTGCTTAACCAAACGAGTAGTTGATAATATTAATTCGTTAGTGACGGGTTACAACGAATTATATCGCATAATGAATACAAATAAATAAACAATGAATGTTTAGTCTTCATTTAGGTCTACATAGTGTGTTTTGAATGACATCAAGCTTGTGTATTCCTGCATTCTACTAATATATGGAATTGCCCATTGCTTTGCCTGAGAATAACAATTGGTTGACCACAACAGCGCTGGGGCCGGCAACGGACAATGGTCTTTCAAATAAACCTGTTGTACATGAACAAACATTATATCATGCGCTGACCGTGCCAAACGAACCAGCGAAGTCATTGCATAATTGTTACACTAACTATATTCAATGTACCTGAACAAAATGATTTCCAAACACGTGACCGACACATATGATGCGGTGGCCAGAAGAGTCAAGTGGTGGTTGACTTCTAAGAGGGAAAAATGTCATGCTTTGTTGTTGGGACAACGATACAAGGATTACGTTATACCGTGAAGCAATCACATATCCCATGTCTGTTATATCCATCCACTTGTCCACACTAACCTGAATGAACCAAACATACACATGTAAGTAATTTAAACATTGTTATTAAAAAAAATTAACCTAAAAACATACCTTTGAAAATCCATCAACAAGTAGGGACAACTTTAATTGTTCAAATCTCTCTGTGCCACCGAAGAGGTTCATGTACTCATGCGACCACCTGCCAAGTTCTTTAAGCAATTCATTACGCACTAACGGCCACGAATCTTCCCCCATACCTAATAAAGCGTCAATGGACCGATATCCACAGTTACCGTCCGCTTTCACATCCACAACGTCACGAATGAAACCTTGAAAGAATGACGCAAATTGATCCAACATCGGGATGATCCTTGTTGGTTGACGCGGTTGAGAACATGATGCACTTCGTTTCACTGGAGAGTTGCTGCTTTGAACAGAATGAAAAGCATCAACATACTCCCAGTAAGACGGATCACGCTTTGTGGATGTTTGACTTCTTTTCATCGGTTTCTTCGGTGCACCTTTAGTGTTCACCTTTGATGGAGGAGGGCACATAGAGTTATGATCAGGGTATGCGATTTCTCGAAGTTTACTCTTCAGATTTACTTTGCCAGCCACATCAAGTTTATCAAACCTTTTAGATATGACCTCTATTTCTTCCTTGATGGTGACTTCCATCTCACATAACCCTTGGTCTGAAAAGCAAAGTCTCCTCCAAAAAAGATGGACTGACTCCAATGGGATGCTGGTAGCAGTATACTTAGAAAGCTCACATGCACAAGGAAGCCCGTGCGTGCTTCTCATCACACAACCACAAGAAGAGAGATTGTTGCCGAGATAACGTAGATGGTCAATCTCAGAAGCAATCTGATTTAAAGCATCCCTCGAAACCATCCCAAGAAGCCTCTTGTATAAGGTTTTTTTATATACATGGCCAACCACATGCGTACTGGTTTCAAAGGATGCTTTAATTTCGACGTGTTGCAGCGTGATCATGTTGTTCATGGCATCCCAAACACTACATAGGTCTCCAACGCTATTTTGTAGTACTCTTTTGAGAGCCCAATGAGCTGATTCAACCCTACATTTAAAATACACAACAAACATGAAAATATACAACAATTAAATACCATTTAATATTAATCGTTACTAACAAATAAAATCAGTTGTTAATACCTGTTTGTTGTTGTGTTGCCTAGGTGCATGACCTTATTCGTCCATGCTGTAATAAATTTTTCCTTGTGGGGGATAATCCATGTGTCGTTAACATAGTCAACGAACATCGGCCAAGGCGAACAAGCAACTTGAAACTTCTGATATGACTCATGGAACTCGTATTCGGACGGACAATCAACCAAAGTACCCCAGTTATCCATTACATAGTCCCACGCATTTTTTTCCCCGATTAAAGATTTGCACTTCGCCTTCACATTCTTATCGATATGAAACCTGCACAACAAATTAGTAGACTCGAGAAACACAGTTTTCACTGCATTCATCAGTGCTAGGTCTCTGTCAGTGACAATAACAAGAGGGAGGCGATCGTGTCTTAAAAATAGGCCTCGAAATCGTTCCAAAGCCCATATAATATTATTAACACGCTTAGCCTCCAGATATGCAAACCCAGCAGAGAATGTCATCGCCGTTGGTGTCACTCCAACAAAGTCAAGTAGTGGGAGTCTGTACCTGTTTGTTTTGTAGGTACTGTCTATAAAAAATACCAGATGACATGCATTGCATAACTTTACTGCATCTGGGTGATCACGCACCACAACTTCATCCTTCAATCTATGCCAATGAATGTATTGATCACGTTCGAGAAGCTTCATCAGATGCTGCATTTCGGTATCAGCTCCTCTTATTGAAGAACGATATGCACTTCTTGCATTGTAAATTTGCTTTATCGTGGTGTAACTGTCGGCATTGTGTTCCTTCAACGTTAACAAGATATTTTTCGGTTTCACCATCGACTTTGTCATATCAGCAATAATTTTCTTTTCTTCCTTAGTCAATCGCCCGACGTATGGATGTCCAACTAAGGACTTCGCCAATTCATGATTATGAATCCCACAGATCAACTTCACCATCCAACCTTCCCCTCCACGCACTGGTTTCCCACGAAGCCTGAAGGGACAACCACATTTCCTACTCCCGGTGTCTTTTCTAACGAATTCTTTATTTCTACACTTGTACGTACCACTCCTTTCACACCCAATTAACACAAATGAACTTCTTCCTCTGCTACCGGTCTCTGTGTCAGATCTCATAATCACTGCAACAAATCCATTTTCATGGGCAACTGTTCGAGCCCATTGCAAAACATCATCTCGAGTAGCGAATACCTACAACGCAACCCTAACACATTAATTTTCATACAAACCATCAATTCAACCAATGACTCAAATTATCTATGATTACCTGAGATGTATTAAAAGCATTTGAACAATCGACATGTGGTTCATTCACTCCACATTCTTCTTGATTATCATAATCATAATCCATATGAACTTCTTGTGACATCGCAAAGTCATACCTCCATTGATCTTCGTCCATCTTAAGGACATATGCATCATACACAAGTACATTCAAATTATCATATAACCACATCCAAAAATTTACTACACCTTAAATAACAAACATATTAATAGGACATATGCATCATACACGACTATATTAAAATTATCACTATATACTAAATTTATAACTACATTATTTACTAAAACTAAACTTATCACTATAATAAACAACTAATAAAACATTTTTGTACCATTATACATTTAAGTTACCTAAATCATTTAATATTATACCATTATACCTAATTAAATCAATAATCCACAACATATATAAAACAGAAATAAAAAAAATTATAAAACAGAAATATATATATATATACCATTATAAAACAAAAAAATTATAATCCACAATATATATCATTATACCTAATTAAACCAATAATTCATTATTAACTAACAGAAATATATATATATATAAATTATAAAACAGAAATTAAAAAAAATTACTAATAATTTAACATTCCGGAAGAAGGTCTTCCGGAAGTAGTTTCCGGAAGAACTTCTTCCGGAATTGGCCTTCACCACTTCCGGAAGAAGGTCTTCCGGAAGTTACGAATGCAAATTCCGGAAGAAGGTCTTCCAGAAGTGGTTTCCGGAAGCACTTCTTCCGGAATTGGCCTTCACCACTTCCGGAAGACCCCGGAATTGGCCTTCGTAACTTCCGGAAGACCTTCTTCCGGAAGTGGTCATTCCGGACCTTCCTCCTTCTGTGCCTAAAATTTCTTCCGGATACACTTTTTACTGTTTTTCTTCTCTAAAAACTAACCGGAAAACGAAATAAACGCGTACCTCCGACAAAATAGGAACAACAGCCACTAATAAAACTTCAAATACGGAACACGGGACCACCAAATCTTCAAATACTTCACTTCACGGGACCACCAACAGACTGCTGAAGGGACCACCACCGAAACAACAGCAAACGGAAGAAACAAACAAAGCAAACGGAAGAAGAAACAAAGCAAACGGAAGAAGAAACAAAGAAAGCGCAGTAAAACACAGCCTCAAGACGTTAATTTAAAGAAATTTACACAAGGGCAAAATCGTCATTACATATGCATTAAATATTATTTTATTTTTACTTATTATTATAAAATGAAAATTCTTTTTTCTTCATTTTGTTATAAAACAATAATCACGTTTAGGAATTAATTAATTTTTATGGTTTAAATTAATATTTGACATGCGCGTAAAAAACAAATTATAAATATTAGTCATAATTACGTTCACTAATTATTTAATTATTTATGCATAATAATATTAATTATTTTATTATTTAATTATTTATGCATAATAGTATTAATTATTTTATAAATTAGTTTATGCAATTAAAAGTAAATTATTACAAAATAAAATATTTGTTAAAAAAAAAAACTAACTTCCGGAAGAAGCTTCTTCCGGAAGACAATGGAAATCTTCCAGAAGAAGCTTCTTCCGGAAACATTCCGGATGACGTTCTTCCGGAAGTTGTCTGTGAGTACTTCCGGAAGACACAAATTATTCTTCCGGAAGAAGACTCTTCCGGAAACTTTCCGGAAAAATTATTTCCGGAACTTTTCCGGAAGAACCTTCTTCCGAAAGAATAATTGCTGAAGGGCAGTTTCGCCACTTCACTGTTTGCTGGGTGCCCCAACAATAATGCTGCGTGCACGTAGCAACTCCCCTAGATAATTTATGGCAGAGAATAACTAAACACTAGTACTCGTCCAGCTAAGTGAATGGTGACCGCAAGACATAATTAAACCTTCACGTACACAGTTGATTAGGCTAGTCTACGCGTATCTTATCGTTTTATCTCATTAAAATATGTTTAGGAATAATTTATTTAAACTTATTTTGTAACAAATATTTATAAGAATGTTTCAAATAACTTATAAAAATTATTGATGGTTATTTCGGAAATATATATTTCGAAATTAAGATAAAGATAAACTAAATATATATTTTGAAATTTTATTAAATATACTTATTTTAATTTTGATAAAATATAGACTTATTCTAATGTTGAATAAAACACAATTACAAGATTAATTTATTAGATATAATTAGATCATATTATTTTATTAGATAAGTTTAAAATTTATTATATAATATTTAATTACAAATAATTAATTTAAAATTTATTAGATTATATTTTATTATATTTAATGAAATAAATTATTTAATATGAAATTTAAATCACATGATATTATAATTGGATAATACATAAATCACACTATCACTTATTTTTTAAGTCACACTAGAAATCAAAGTCAAAATGGTTTGTCCATAAGCCGTTGGAGTTGTTTTGCCACTAAATTTTGTGTTTTTTTTACGCTTTACAGCTTGCAAATAAAAAATCATTATCCACAATTCGACACGAGGAAATGCGCTCAATAAAAATAACTCTCTTTGTCTCTCACCCAGTGTGCTTCATTCAGACACATAACAAACCTCACTTTTTCATTCATTGCACACTTAACTCACACGTCACAAATTTTACATTTTCACTCATCATTGATCACGTCACACGTTAGAGAAATTATTAAGTTATTCTATATCACAGTTTCTAAATAATCATATTTCAATCTCATGAAATTTTTCCTGATGTTTATAACAACAACAAATAATTATGTACAGCCTCTAACCCGGAATAATTATTAAAAGATTAATGCTAAGAAGACTCTCAGAAATTCTCTTTTGGATTGTACCCAAAAAAAACTCACTTTTGGAAACTATCTCTCATCTAATTTTTAAAAGCTTTACCTGTCTACCGTTCAACATGTTAATTCAATTCGCATTTTTTTTTTGTTTTATTTTATTTTTATTATTATTTATACAGAGACTCAACCCTCCTCTATTAATTGCCATTACGCGCCAAAATATCTTGCTTCCTTCGTCAATTAAAAGTTTTGGCAGATAATTTCTTCAGTTGTTCTTCATTATCACAAGAAGAATTGTCCTTCTGCAAGTCACCGAGTCTTTTCAATTTGCCCCCTGCTCCTTTAGAAAAGACGTTAATTGTAGAATGGGGATTCTAATGGTGAAGGAACATATATAACACCATGTTATCAGGCTGAATGGCACACAAGGGGATACAATATCAGGGGCAATTGGCAATAACTCAACTTGGCATTGTGTAGTGTGATTACAAATAAAAGTCAAAACATGATGCTAAACAACAAAACTAAACTGAAATCTTTCTCTTTGCGGTGTTCTCTCGGGTCAAAATTAATATTTCACCAATATTTGGAAAGACAGATAGGAAATACAGTAAATAGAGGTGAGGGTGTTACAAGGGCAATCGTCAGCACAACATGGGGTTTGCATAGACCCCAATGTAATGTGAACTCGAACATCCATATATCCTCAAAGTTACATATAAATTATACCTTCAATATGGCTTAAGCCCTAGGTAGTCCCCACTTAAGCTCCATGACGTTTCTTCTCCGGAAGTTGCTGAGTTTACGTTGTGCGACTCATGGCTTAAGGTCTGATCTTGAACTTGAAGGTTTTCTTCGCTGGACGTTTCCTTGCTTAAGTTGTGTACGTAATTCATGGCTTGAGATCTGATCATGCACTTGTACAACTTCAATCTTTTCTCGTCTAAATCTTCATCCCTTCATGTGGAAATTAATCCAAAACAACATTTATTCATTTATTTTAATATTGTATTTACAAATTAAGAAATCTAAAATCCTATTTTAATGAAAAATAAATATATTTGGTCACAAAATAAAATATAAAAAACAATTATCAAAACTCCTAGCAAACTTGAACTTTTGCAAGTCCCCAAGCAAACACTTCAACTCAACCCATTTTCCAACAATGAAAACACAAAAGTTGTTACTCACAAGCTTCACACCATTGCATCTCCAAATATTTTTGAATCATGCATTTCCAACACAACAATGCCATATGGTGTCCACAAGAGATCAATTCATGATTATGGAAACATTTTCAAGAGATTAATTAACCAGTATGGTATGACCAAAATGATGATTCACTACTTGCATAACTCCTCACGGCTTAAGTGTTTCCCTTGAGGTAAATATTTATTGCATTTGCAATCCACTCATTGGAAAGTGAGAATTCACTACTACAATATTGATATTTAACATCAATTTTTTTGGACATTCAACATCGATTTCGAATTGATGTTGAAACGATCGTCGTTAAAAGTAGATTATTTTTAACATCGATTATAAAAATTAATATTAAAACCCATTATATAATATCAGTTTTCTCCAAAATCAATGTAGCATAGTGACAAATAGAGAAAAATAAATGAAATCAAGTTTAATTTTAATCAAAATCAATGTTGTAAGTACTATATATCACTTTTGAGTTTTAAATTCAAAATCAATCTACAAATACATTATTTAGATTATTACGCAACTTCATTTTTTAAGAACATTCTACAAAGTTAAATAAAGTTGCACATCAATATGATAAAGTTTAATATTTAATGACTATTAATTAGAAAATAACTAAACTGTTAATGACTATCCTTGTCATATTGTGCATAGGACCTTTCCATAAAAATCATCAAAATGTGCATATTCTTGTGCATATTGATAAAAATAAAATAGAAAAGTCCTTACAAGTTACAGATATAAACTTATGGAAATGTGAAAGCAAATTTTGCTAGAACAAATGGACTAGAGATGAAGAATTACAATATGGGATAGAGCTTGTAGTCCAGTTGAACATAAAGTTTGTTCATTATTACCCACATCTTGAGCCAATTGACATAGTTTTGGTATAAAACCCTCTAAGTTGAACATGTATGTACCATCTGTCTACGTTAACTCAGAGGGTCAATATGACTAAAATGATGCAATCCTACCCCCAAGGGCATTGGATAGAAGATTGGACCAAAGATGCAAGAGAAGGCCCTAGGATTCTCATGAGTCTTAGGATAGATTTTGGGCCCATGGGCTAAGTATGAGCCCACTTATCTTTGTACATATTAGATTAAGGTTTAATTAATTTTGGGTCTTGTATTTAGGGCTCCATAATGTAGGTAGGGTACCCTAGAAATATAGGATTTTTCAGCCCTTGTATTTTAGGGCACCTAGACTAGTTTTTGTATTAGGGGTAGTTTTGTAATTTTACATGCACTAAGTGAATATTTGATGTGTGTGATTGGAAATAAATTTAATTGAATTGATAGAAGCCCAATCCAATTAAATTTTAGAGGGGGAGGTGAGCATTTGCTTACTACACCCCATTGCCACATCATATAGTCACACTTTGTGCATGTCCTTCATACTTTACATGCCTCATGACACCTAAGCACATTTAGTGGAGAATCTTGGAATTGATCTTGGATTAGTGGGCTGAACCATAACTAAAATTCACTAATCATAATTAGTGAAATTTTGGCTCCACAAATTCAATTTCAAATTCAAGTAAAATTTGAATTGAAATTCAAATTTCCCTCCAATTTTGTGTGACACTTAGGCTATAAATAGAGGTTATGTGTGTGCATTTTTTTTAACTTTGATCATTTGAAAATTAAAATTCAAATTTCAGAGCTCTTTTAGAGCACAAAATTTCGTGCTCTTCTCTTCCTCTCCCTTCATTCATCTCCTTCTTCCTCCAAGCTCTTATCCATGGCCTCCTATGGTGGTGAGCTTCTTCTAGACTCACATGGCTCTTCCTTCAAGTGGCGTCTTCTCTCTCTCTTCCTTCTCCATTCTACTGTCATTCATCTTCCAAGAAGCAAAGGAATCCATTGATGAAGAAGATCCTAGGCCTACAAGCTCACATGGAGCTATATCATAAAATTTATGGCATTAAAAAAAGTGGGGAAAACATACTTGGTCTACAAAAAGTAATATCACAAGTAGCATAACCTAAATGTTAAATTTAAATTGAGGCATGAAATTGAGACAATTCTGCAATGATTTTAACACTAACAAGTCGAAACGGTCAAACAAATTTCTTGATTTGTGGGGCCTAACTTGCTTGCAACTTTAAATTTCAATGTTTTGCAAATAAAAAAAAGAAATAAACATGAAATAAAATTCACATTTATCCTAACACTGATACTCTAATATAAAAAATTAAAGGTACCTTTTCAAGAGCAATGCCTTGAAGGTAAACTAAATCATTAACAAGGGAAAACCATACTCCTAGAGTAAGTCTTAGACATTTTCCATTTAATAATTTTTTATTTGAATCATGTGATACTATATTAAAAGTTGTTGATACCAAAACTAGATAAACTACATATTCATAGCCATGTAATCTTAAATTCTTAGTGTGGGATGAAAATAAGAAAGAAATGTGCATATAACCTTAAATATCACTTCTGCCACTAATTAATCTACAAATTATCTTATATACTTAAACAATAATAGTGAAGAAAAATGAAGCTCAAAAAGTTTCAGTTAGAAATAGAAACAAAATCCAAAGGACAATTGAATTAGAGAGCCTGCTTGATTCCCTTCTAAATATGGACATCATGATCTCATAGAAATGGGGCTGTTTTAAAAAATCAGAATGTGGATGTGGAATCAATCATCGATTTGTCAAAAGTAAGAGTGTGGGCTTGGCTACAAGCCAAGGTATAAATAAACATTCAAGGTTCCTTTTATAGATTGGCATTCTAATATGTCAAAGTGTTTAAATCTCCTAAAGAAATTATATATAATGCAGTGAGAAATAAGTGAGGTCTACTATTAGCTAGACTTTGTTCTATAGCAACTGATTTGCTATAAAACTTTGTTCCATTGTAACGTTTCCTCTAAATCTAGGCCATAATTAGTGCAACTAAGAGCTAAAAATGAAACCTTTCAACCTGGGCAGCTCATAAACTAGTGACCATCATCACCAAGTTCAGGATTCAGAGCATGAAATTTTATTGCAAGGGTGAACAATCCGAAATGAATTGAATTTGAAAGTGGGTAAATAAAGAAAGAGGTAAAATTTTCACCTCTCGATGGTGGCGACATTAGTTGTGACATCATCGGTGCAAGCAAATTGCAGAGCAGACACCACCACGATTTTACCCTTCTCGTTCTACAACAACAACATAATAAAGTTCGGGGTTTTTGTGAATATGAGATTATTGGCCCCTTATTCCTTCGTTGGAAAACACTGCACTGTACACAATAGAATTATCTTCCACAATAGAATCTTATTTGCACCTACAAGTGTAAATAAGATTCTTACAATTGTGAATAAGATTCGAGGTTTTTTTTTAAAAAAAATAAAAATTACTTATTTCAAGTAAAAATAATTTAGATAAACACATAAAAAATAAAAAAAATGTTTATTTTATTTAATAGAATACTTATTTTTTTAAAAATAAACTTAAACAAACTAACACATAATAATCTATAATTATTAATAAACACAATTACTATTCACATTTCTTATTCTTAAATTATTCTTTAATATATATAAATATATAATTATTTTCATTTCTTTCATAAACATTCAAAATATAACTGTTGTCACTATTTTTTTTTTCAAATACTTTTTCTTTTTATTTTAAAAAATATAGATAAAGGCACAGAGTGTCTCTTCTTCAATAGTAATAATAATAACTAGTTAAAATTGTGCCTTTATTTTTTAAAATTAAAAATATAAAAATGATTAAGAGATAAATAAATAACTTATGAGATATATAAAAAATAATTAAATATAAAGATTTTTTTAAGTTCAATGACTACTTTTTAGAGAATATGGTGGATAAAACATGAATAAAATCTTAAAGGAGATTACATGAGTATACAAAGCCCTTGTCCAACAGGTATCGACAGAGGGAATCGGAATTCTCAATTATACCGAACCAGTATCGCCTAGTCCTAAATGCAGTAACTCCAGTTTTATATACTACTTGCACCTGGAGTGAACTGCATTCAATAAAATGTGTTATTGTTAGTTACAAGTTAGCCAAAGTAGAGTATCAATAGTTAACTAGAAGAATTAGTAACTTAGTTTGTATGTTAGAAGAATGGGGATCACTCAATCTTAAATTTTGAGAGGACTAAGCAGAAACTCTTTTTTTTTTTTTTTTTTTCTAATCAGGTTCCTAACAAGATGTGTCAGACATTATATGTTGCATATACATAAATAGCAACACTAGTCCAACCCTCCAAATGAAAGTTGGGAATTTTCTTAACAGTATGTTTGGATAGAGAATTTTAACTGAGGAAAGTAATTTATCAGAAAATTTGAATTTCTGTAATTTAGAATTTATTGTTTGGATGCTTTTTATGAAGAATTTAAAATTTTGGAATTTTAAAACAGAATTTTAAACAACTAAAAATCTGGAATTTCAATTTCCTTCTAAAAGGTGAGAAATTGAAATTCTCTTGTTACAGTCTTTTTCAAGAAACACCGTCTGAGCTCCTAAAATATCGATCGGGTGTGAGCATAGAGGAACACGTATATCTAACACACTAATCATATTTTCTCTTTTTTTTTCATTCATTTTTTTCATCCTCATAATTTTAATTTTTTTTATCCAAACACAAAATTTTGAAAATAAAAGAATTTCAATTGAAGTATTTGAAATTCTTAAAATTTTAAATTTCTCAGAATTTTAAATTTCTCTATCCAAACGCACTCTAAAAGAATTCAAGAGTAATATTTGACAAAGGAATAACATTTATCCTTAATGACACACTTTGAACACAATCTTACTATAGATTCATCAATGAAAAGCTTAAAAAGAAATTATACTTAAAGAACACCTAGATTTTTGCAATAAAAAAATATGCAAATCAATTAAAATCCAATCCATTTTTTTAAAATCAGGTTTATGCAGTTTATTTCAGGCCAGAAACATTAAAGCAATTACATATCTATAACAACAACTAAAGAATTTATTGGAAGGAAAAAGACCAAAAGTAATTCCATATATAATTTTTATCATGTAAGAGAATGTAACCGTGATACCAGACCATCAGCATTTTAACTCAAAGGTTGTGATATGAAACCAGTTAATCAAGTTGCTCATCATTCAAAAAAATAAACCTCTGAACTTTATAAAGTTCAACTAAAAATAAATCTCTGTAAACGCTACATAATGACATGACCACATCAATAAATCCTACCCACACACTAAATTCCAAACCCTACACCTTTCTAAGCTAGCTAGAGTAACATGTGCCAAAAAGCAAATAATAACCATCAATCCATCATTACAACAACTATTAAAAACTTGTATCTTCCTGCACATGTTCACTATTGACTCATAGGGAACCTAACGTAAATACAACATTTTTTTGGACAGCCAAACTCATAGGGTAGTAGCTCATAGAAAGGGTAATCTCAATGAAAATTGTATTCAGTGTTCACTGCACTTGTTAAATCTGCTTCAGCACTTCCACTGCTTCAGTGTTCTCCCAGGCAATGATCAGGCAAAACATAAGGCCCCAGATTTCAGGCCCCTTTATGCTATAAAAGCCTTGTTTTGTGGCAAAACATACCAACTAAGAAATGTCACTGTCAGATTTCAGCCTTTCAAGACATTTTAATAACCAGTAAATTTTGCCTTGACAAAGTTTATATGTCAATGTTAGTTGATACATGAGAAGTTTCCTATTAAATTTCACCATATGCTTGGCATTCCGATTCACTTTTAAATTTCTCCTCAGAAACATAATTACCCAAGTTGTTCCCATTAATCTTTTCTTAGAGATAGAGAGAGAAATTTGGAATACCCCTTTACAATGTTGAACAATATGAGTCTAACAAATTTTTGTTTTCTAGTTTGAAACAAAATAAAAGATGTAATCTAGCATAAAAATCTGCATGCCCAAAATGTTGGGAATTTTCAATAAATCTTATAAAATACCAAATGAGCACCAAAATATATTACGTCAGATTATCAAGAGGTTTTAAGGAATACCTAGATCCATAGAGCTTGATTAACACGCAGCGGAATCTGACAGTGGTCACGAACAATTGATTTAATGACCTTCCTCAACCAAATCTCTTTCTTCCTTATGGGATCTTCATTTTCTCTTCAGATGGGGAGAGGATAAACTATTTATTGATTTGGTATATTAGGGACCATAATCATGCCTTATGTTTTAAACCTATTAGGGTTCCCATTATCCCCTAATGGACCAAACTGGTTTCCGCTCATTAAGCCCATATCAATTTTCTGGCAGTCTAATGGGCTCACTTAAATAGATAACTTTATATTGAACCCATTTAAATGTAAATAGCTAATACAAATGTTATAATATAATATGTAGCCCATATTAATTAATTAGGAATTATAAAATTCCTAACAATCTCCCACTTGGGCTTCATATTAACCTTAGACATTTATATCACAAAATTTTTTAGGCGCGCAACCGTATGTTATTTACTTTTAGACTCCTTTTATACAATCTGGTCCATCTCATATAGCAACAGGAAACCACTGCAGTTTTCATCACAATTTAGTTTGACTAAGCCACAATGATCACTACTGTTACTCATACTTGATGACATAGATCAAATATGGATAAACGGCATGGAAATTACATACAATGTGATCTTAATCATGTCTATTTCCAACTAGTCCAAACTTTATTCTTTATAGAGACCAATCCAAAATGCAATACAAATATTGCACACAAAAACACTTATAATGAAATAATAAACTTCAACTTTATTTCTGCAGAAAATCCAAATAACAAAATGTTTGCAAACCGTAAGATATAGAACATAAGACTGCCACTAAACTAAGGTACTATCAAGAATTACACCCATATGAGCATTGTGCTCGTGAAAAAAAAAAACTTTAGTATCATATCTTTAGTAAGTGGATCAGCTAGCATGGAATGAGTTCCTACATGTTCTATACAAATCTATATTTTTTGGATTCTTTATTTAACAACCAAATACTTTATGTTAACAAACTTTTATTTGGTTGAATCCTTAATAAGACTGCTAAGATATTGTCTCAATAAACACCTGATGGCTACTTGATGTTGGCGACAACAGGCAAACCGGTTACAATAATTTAGCAATCATAAATTCTAGTATGATGTCTCATAGCAAAATATTAACTCCACCAACATGGTTAAATGTGGATCCTTATATAGAGTGATTGCTATTAAGACATTATGAAAAATCGAAGTCAGAATACCAATGATCTCTAAACTTCTAGACTTTCGATATGAAAACACGTAGTTTTTGTTCTCTTCAATTAACGCATAATGCACTTTACTACTTCTAGTGTTACATACCTAGATTACTCATATATCACCTTAGGACTCCCTTTTCAAACTCTAAATTTTACACATGCAGATTTGGGATTCACATAATATGAGTAATTTAAACCATAGTAGTAACAACAACAATAATTAAAGAAGAGAACAACAAACATGCAATGCACAAATAATCTTTATGGTAAATTTCAAGACCCAAACAAGATACCTAGCACACCATTAATCCTCAATCTTTGGATTGAAAAAGACTAACTGCAAGTGGCACTCTCAATGCATTGATCAAACATTGGTGATAAATCCTGTCAAACAAAGGTTGCCTTTGGACACTCGATTGCTCACATGGAAAACTTATATGATAATTATTCCGATCAAATAATGATTGTCTTTGAACATTTCATTATTCATATGGAAAATCACACTAGTTATAATCACCACATGTTTACCATTACAAGCATGTAATTATTCTGTCAAATTGTGTCTTCCTTTGGGCCGAACACAATTCACATGAATAATTTCATGCAACATCCATGTAAATTCAATCAAATAAATTTACGCAACAGAGGTTACTTTGGCAACATGTTGTTTCAATCAATTTAACCAAAAATACAAGATAATTTAATACAATAAATGAGAGGTCTTAAAATTACACAAATTTTCTTAAAATTACACAATTTAACCAAAAGAATCCTTTAAAGATACTAGAGAAAAGGTTTCTTTATAGTCAATGTCTTCCTTCTGAGTAAAGCCTATAGCAACTAGACGAGCCTTATATCTCTCGATATTACCCTTTGAATCCTTCTTGGTTTTAAATATCCATTTACAACAAATAGATTTCACACCTTCAGGCAATTCGACTAGATTCCAAAATTCATTGTCATTCATAGACTTCATCTCATCCTTCATGGCATCAATCCAATTTTGAGAGTTAGAATTGTGCATAGCTTGACAGAAGTTGATTGGATCATCCTTTGTTAAACCAACACCATCCTTATGTTCTTGGAGAAATATAATATAATCATTTGAGATTGCACTTCTCCTCTCTCTAATGGATCTCCTTAATGACACTTCTTGAGGTTGTTGAGGTTGCTCTAAAGGTATTTGAGGGAGAACCTCATTGTTGTCTTGTTCTGGAACAATGTTAATAGTTTGAACATTGTCTTCTATTACTGGAGTTGTGTCTTGAATAGTAATAGGTATGAGGACTTGATCACTGTAAATAACAATTTCTTCCTCAAAGACAACATTCTTTATGTTCTCCTCCTTCCCAAACTCAACTTCCTCAAGAAATCTCGCATTTCCCGTCTCGAAAAAAGATCTTAAGGTGGGATTGTAAAATTTATAGCCCCGAGAGTGTTCAGTATAGCCAACAAAATAACAGCTAATTATTCTTGAGTTCAACTTTCTTTCATATGGCCTATAAGGCCATGCCTCAGCTGGACAACCCCAAATGTGCAAATGTTTAATGCTTGGCCTTTCCAAGAAGTTGTAGGAAAAGGACCACAAATGAAATATTGTTGTCCATTCCAAGAAGTTGTAGGAAAAGGACCACAAATGTTTGTATGCACGAGTTCCAAGACGTCTTTAGCTCTTTCGACACCTAATTTCCTTATGCTTGTTCGTTTTCCCTGTATGCATTCAATAGAGACCTCAAAGTCTGATAAATCCAAAAGGTCAAGAATTTCATCCAACACAAGTCTCTGAATTCTTTGTTTAGAGATATGGCCCAAACTTTTATGCCATAAGGTGGCTGAATTCTCATTCAATTTTTCATTTTGTACCATGTGAACTTATTTGCAGTATTTCATTATAAGAACTAACAACATCAAGCATGTAAAGATTATCAATTAAAGAACCAGAACCAACCATATTTGAATTTTGGTACAGACTAACTTTATTATTTCCAAATGAACATGAAAATCCAAATTTGTCCAAACTAGAAATAGAAATCAAATTCCGCCTAAAAGACGGTACAACAAAAGTCTCAAGCAAATCCAAATAAAATCCATTTTTTAAATGTAATCTAAAAGTTCCAATAGCTTCCACTGCAACCTTCTTGCCATCACCCACAAAGATGAATCTTTCATCATCACTTGGTGGTCGGCTCCACAGGCAACCTTGCATAGTCATACTTATGTGAGTAGTAGCACCAGAATCTACCCACCAAGTATCTTTAGGTACAAAAGCCAAATTAACTTCTGAACAAACTAGAGTAAGAAATTTACCTTTCTTCACACACCATGCGGCATACTTGGGACACTCTTTCTTCATGTGTCCCGACTTCTTGCAGAAGTAACAGGTAAATTTCTCATCTTTATTTTGTTTCTTTTGCTGAGAAGTCCCTTCTGCAACACCCTTAGTCTTCCTCCTTTTCTTATTCTAAGAGGTCGAAGTCAAGTGAGCACTTTTAGTCCTATCTTTTTGCAGCCTCTCCTCCTCTTGCACACAGTGAGATATAAGCTCATTGAGGGACCATTTGTCCTTCTGAGTGTTATAGCTCACTTTGAATTGCCCAAGTGTGTAGGAAGCGAGATCAAAACCAAGTGCACGAGCAGGTCTTCACCAAGCTCTAACTTAAGTGACTTGAGTTTTGATGCGAGATTGGACATCTCTATAATGTACTCCCTTATGTTCCCTTTGCCTTTATACTTCATGGAGATGAGTTTAGCCAAAAGGTTACTCGTCTCCGCCTTTTCATTTTTGGCAAAGTATTGCTCAATTTTCTCAAGGAATTTCTTTGCACTTCAACCCTTAGAAATAGAGTCCCGAAACGCCTCTGGAATAAAGCACTTCATGATCATAAGGCACATTCGATTGGACCGTTCCCACTTCTCAATTTTTATCTCATTAGAGGTTTTCGGAGTGGAAATGGGTCGTTCCGTCCTCAATGCCAAGTCCAAATCCATACAGCCAAGAACAATTTCTACGGCTTCCTTCCAGACCTTAAAATTTGTCCCATTCAGCATTGGGATAGAATTCACTTGGGCAGTAACATTTGCAACACCGGTAATATTAACTAAACAAAGAACAAAATTAACATGTTCACAAATAATCAAGCAAGTCATATAAAGTATATATAACAAGACATGCAAATATTTTCCATAACAGACCCATCACAAGATACCCAGCACAACATTAATTCTAATCTTTGGACAGAGAAATTAATTTGTAATTGGTACTCTCAACGCAATGATCAAATATTGACAATTAATTCTGACAAATAATAGCCTTTCTTTGGACCGACTATTATTCTCATAAAAAAAACTTAATAATTATCACATATTTATCAGGTATGTTATTATTTGGCCAAATTGTGTCTTCCTTTGGGTCGAGCACAATTCGCATAAATAATTCGATACTAACATCCATGCAATTTAATTAAATCAATTTACACAATAGAGGTTACTTTGGCAACATAATGGTTCAACCAATTTAATTAAAATTACTGGACACACAATCAAATGGAAAGGATCTATAATAGTTAAATTTGCACCCAATTGTGAGAGGAGTAAATGTTTGAAAAACTACATCGTGGTAAACTAATTACGCACCCGAAACAAACATATCACGGTACGATCACAAATTTATCCAAACCACATGAATAACATAAATTATTAGCTTATCACTGTTTCATGAAAAAAACAGTTGGCAAAAAAAATAAATTATTCATATAAGACAAAAGACCATTGTCTTATTACTGATTCATATAAACAATATATATATATATATATATATATATATATATATATATATATATATATATATATATATGAAATTGTGTCACGTACTAAATGTCAACACCAGATACGTAGAACCTTTATCCCAAATAGAATAATATGTCAGCAACTGCAACACAAAAAAAATTGTACAACCCCGGAAATCAAATGCAGAGGCCTTTTATTAATTCTAAAGAGGAGAAAAACTTTATGGCCATAACACATAAATTTAGGGGTTTTACAATTTTATTGATCAAAATAGTTTCTCCCCCAAAATAAAATTAGGGTTCATATAACTAAAGGGATCCAAATATAATACATATCAAACAAAGCTTTAAATCCCAATAATCTAACAGTAATGGTGGCTCTGATAGCACTTGTTGGGAATTTTCAATAAATCTTATAAAATACCAAATGAGCACCAAAACATATTATGTCAGATTATCAAGAGGTTTTAAGGAATACCTAGATCCATAGAGCTTGATTAACACGCAGCGGAATCTGACAGTGGTCACAAACAATTGGTTTAATGACCTTCCTCAACCAAATCACTTTCTTCCTTATGGGACCTTCATTTTCTCTTCAGATGAGGAGAGGATAAACTATTTATTGATTTGGTATATTGGGGACCATAACCATGCCTTATGTTTTAAACCTATTAGGGTTCCCATTATCCCCTAATGGGCCAAACTGGTTTCCGCTCATTAAGCCCATATCAATTTTCTGGCAATCTAATGGACTCACTTAAATAGATCACTTTATATTGAACCCATTTAAATGTAAATAACTAATACAAATGTTATAATATAATAAGTATCCCATATTAATTAACTAGCAATTATAAAATTCCTAACACAAAATAGTAATAAAAAACTTATCAATATATTTTCTTTGTAGGAATGACTACTCACAGAATATTCAAAGGAATATGAGAGAGCTTCAAGTGTTCAGCCATTCGTGAATACAAACGGTAATATTATCTTCATATAATGTCAAGAATCTGCGATGTGTTTAACATATTTATTTATAAGACCAATTAAAGAACCGCATAAGACATTTATACAACTGTACTAACGGAAAAGTAGCGGACCAATATTAATAAGAAGAAACAAAAATAAAAGAGTGCTTCATGGAATAATATATAAGACCAACTTTCTTGCTCTGAAAAGAAACTTAAATATATGAATAAAATTCAACCATCAGAGCGAGATGAATGCCATGTGATCCTGACCTAGGCAAACTCAACTAACAAGAGTAAGCAAGCAAACTTAATTGCATAGGCATTTTTTGCATGACAATAATGCTACTTTCTTCTATGCATTTTCGAGTTACCACTTCCCCACCAACAACCATGTTAATGACAATTCCATATGCACAATAGGAGGAATCTTAGCAACAATGTGAACTAACACTTACTTGGACAAAACTTAGATACAATAAAGAACAAGCATCTTACGTCACCCACCATTGACTCTCACGATCCCATTCCATCTTTAAACACTCCATTCTCTTCTCCGCACAATATCCCACTTCCCTCCTTTGTTTATTTCATTTCTTAATCACTTCATTCCCATTGGATCAACTTAACCATGGTGAGAGCTAGAGACAATCTATGCATAATTGTTCCTAGCTTCTTCAAGTGCCCTATCTCCCTCAACATCATGAAATCCCCTATCAGCCTCTCCACTGGAGTCACCTACGACCAGTTCAACATCCAATGTTGGCTCAACACCGATAGTAACACCTGTCCCCCACCATGCAACTCTTCCTAACCAAACACTTTGTCCCCAACTGCACTCTCCAAAGCCTCATCCAGATCTAGTCTGATTTGGCTCGCAACCAAACCACTTTCAAAATGGTCCTTTCTCGGAACCAAGTCATCTGAACCGTCATCGACTTGAAAACAAACTCAGACTCCCTCTAATTCAGTTTGCCTATAAAACTACTCCACTTCGTGAAATATTCTCACCATAATAAATTCTTCCTTGGCAAAATAGAAGGCTTCGTGGATCAACTATTTTGCTTCCTTGACAATGTCGACAACAGAGTAATAGCAAGAACTAGTGTTGAATTTCTCGAACAAGTCATTATCGCCTTAGGTTTGGTTCTCATTAGCATCGAGGATCGCAAGGGATTGAAAAACTCTATTCTAAAAGGAAACAAACAAAGCATAGATTCTCTGCTTTTAATTCTTCAACGAGGAAGCTCAAATTCAAAAATTGCCTTCACTAGAGTTCTGCAGTTTTGTTAATTGAGCATAAAAGGTCACCGTTAAGGAAAGTGGAGAGGAGGCTAGGCGGAGATTCAGGAGAGGGAGTGGGGTCAAAGGAGAGGAGGAGACAAGTCTTCAAGGTGTAGCAAAAGTTAAAAACCAATTTTATGTGTGTGAAATTAACCTCAATTTTCTTAAAAACCGAAGTTGACATCGGTTTTTTAAGAAAATTGTTGTTAACTTCACATATACAACATCGGTTTTTAAGAAACCGATGTCAAGGTATAGGCGTAACACCAATTTTTTAAAAATCAATTAACAATAATACTTTATTTACAAAAATGCCATCACACTTTGGGTTAACATTGGTTTTCCTAGAATCAATGTTAAATGACCGACGTTGAATCCATATTTTGTAGTAGTGATCCAACTTTGATTTTCATCTCAATTCTCATGCACAAGCATAAATTACAAGGTCTTTATTGGCCTGTAAATTGGTTGAATTTTCAAACAATCATGGTTTTTAGAGATAGCTAGCAAAGTGGCATCCAAGAGTTAAGAGAGCAATTTCACTCAAGATTTGACATTAAGCTCACTTTCTTTGTTTTGCTACTCATTCCAACCAAGCATCTCATATTGAAATGCAGTTTGTAGCTCTCTTTATTTTTACTTTTCCTTTCTTCTTTTCTTTTTTCCTTTACTTTCTTTCATCTTATTTTTTTCTCTCTTTTTTTCCTCATTTTATATTCTCTTTTTTTTTGCTTTTCTTTGCTTGCCTTTTTTTTACTTAGCCTTATTTTCAAACCCATGACCATCCCTTTTCTCAAACTTCCCAATGTGGTGACAATTAATCACCCCAAACTCACGTCAAAATCTTGTTCCCAAAATTGCTCATCTAACTCCTAAGATATGAGAAACATGTGAAAGGAATTTTTTTTCCTTGGTTGGCTTTTTGGCTAATTGGTTAAAAAAACAATTCAAAATTAAACAATGTTGTGTGAGAATCAATCAAATTCAAGTGCACAAACCAATGGGATTAGTTAATTATTCAATGGGACACGCAACTCTCATAGTTATGAGCATACTTCATGAATCCTCACAAGCCATGCCACACAATTTAACCCAAATCAAATGGATCATGAGTCTTCCTATCACTCATGATTGCAAACACATACACAAAATTGCATTGAAAAAGGTATAATCAATTTCAATCTCATGCAATGGTTTTAGTGTTGAATGATCTCAATTACATCTACACATAAAAGAAATTAAAAACATGCATTAAAAAAATTAAAATGGCAACATCTTCAATCATCTTGAGTTCCTACATATTCAACTTATGTACCACCCCCTTGGCCAAGATTTGACTGGTCCCTTGGCCTAGTTGGCCATGCAACATAAGCTGCTACTTCCCCTCGTTTTTGTAGGATCACGTTCAACATTGGATTGGTGCATCTGTGTGCCATCCTAAAACTAAACAATAAATCTCACGTGCATACCTAAATTTATTATTGAAAAACAACTAGTGACAATAACAATAAAAAGAAAACAACAATCTCATGAACAATGCAATTTTTTCATAAGCAAGATAGTTTCAAGGTTCTAAGTGGAAGATGTTATTGCTTAAGCCACAAGAGTGATCGCTTAAGCAATAAGTGTCACTACCTTCTAATAGCGCTTAAGCTAGAAAAGTTGTAGCTTAAGCCATAAATGTTTTAGAGTCTTACTCAAAGTGTAGCTTAAGTTGTCAAAGTGATGGCTTAAGTGTAGCTTAAGCCACCCTTGGACCTTTGTATGATTCTCATTGAAACATCTTTATTTATGAACAAATGTACCTTCCTAGTCAAGACTAAAATAGAACAATGCAAAAGCCAAAACAAATGCACTCAAAGCAAAACACACAACATAACCACATGCATTCACTTAATCAATCATAAAATGCACAACTAAACAAAAATATACTTCACACATTTATACAACACAATCAATAGCCAAGAATTGAAACAAAACAAAACTAGGAAAAGAATATTTGGTTGCCTCTCAATGAGTCGTTCTTTAATGTCACTAGTTTAACCGGTGATACAATTCATGATTCACTCAAGTGATTTCCATGGATGATGAGAATAATGAAGCTCACCAGATTTGAAAGCAAATCCTCTTTGTTTTTCTTAGAAGGAATCAAAGAACAGAGAACATCCTTTATTGTGGCCTCTTTTTGGAGTTCATTCCTTTCGCTAATAATCTCATTTTTATTCTTTTTCAACTCTTTTTTTCTTTTTCTACCAATTTTCTTCTTTTTTTATTTTCATCTTCCTCACTTTTCTCTTCACTCTCTTGTTCAACAACCTTCCTCTCTTTGATATTTTATTTTTCACTCATATTTTCACTTCTCTCACCTACCACTTTAAGACAACTCATTTTTTGAGTATTCCTTCTACTATGTTGACTAAAAAAAAAAGTGTTGGCGGATTTTTCCACCAATTGCTTTTCCAAATGCTCAACTTATTGAACTTCCCACCTTTTAATGGAAGCTTCGGTGCTCTTGTGATTGGAGAGTGATACTTGAACAAATTGAAGGATCACATCTTCCGGTTTTCTTGTCCTCTCACATAAAGGCTGAATTGTGGAGGTGGAGGCTCTTATTCTCATTTTGAACAACACATTCACCATTAGCATACCACCACATAATTGACAATGAAGGACTTGGTTGGTTTGAGCCAGTGTTCCTTCCAATTGTTGAA
Organism: Glycine max; assembly: GCF_000004515.6. Taxonomy (NCBI): domain Eukaryota; kingdom Viridiplantae; phylum Streptophyta; class Magnoliopsida; order Fabales; family Fabaceae; genus Glycine; species Glycine max. The sequence goes on along the minus strand of NC_038250.2, from coordinate 30,855,286 downwards.
GTTTTTGAGAGAATTGGAACATGTAATACCTTAAAAACTTACACTCACTTATATGCAATTGTGTGATTTAATTAGAAACTAATTTTATTTATTGTGGAAATTTCTTGTAGATTTATTATGGTGCAATATAAATGTATGTTTATACTTATAAAAATTAGAATTAATTAGTGAATAGACAAAATGATTTAGTTAATAGTTATAATGATTTAATAGACAAAAATTAATCAATTAATGAAATTTTAATAGAAACAGCTTTTAGTCAAGTGGAGTTAAAATAAATAAGTTTTAAATCAGTGGTGGAATATTAAATAATAATAAGACACATAAATTAGATTAATTAATATAACTTGAGTTAAATGATGAAGGTTGAGGGACAAAAACCTAAAACATAAGATTCAAACATGTTCTAAGGTGGGGTCCCCTCAATTAGGGTTGGGGACCCCTTTATGATAGCAAAATGTGACCTCCCACCCCCCCCCCCTCCCAAAATGAGGGAGCCACTGGATTTGAAAAGAGAGTGAGAGTAAGAGTTTTGTTTGGTTCTTAGTGTGTGGGAAGTAAAAACCCAAAGGATTTCAGAGCTTGGGGCCCATTCTCTACTTGGTTTTTGGTAAGCATACCCCTTATATTCATATTCTTCCATTATTCTTGTTCTCTTAAGTTTATTTTACTCATTACCTTCATCTTTGGGTAAAATGATGGTTTAGGTTTTTCTACACTCATGGGAGCTTTCTTGACCCATTTTCCAACTCCATTCTCACTCTTAATCCTTAGGTATGGACGAATTTTCTTCTCTTTTCACTAAATCATATTGTTTTCCTCTTCGATTTGGGGTGGAATGGGTGCGCTATTTGGGAACTAATTCTATCATGGGTCACTTGCAAATGTTACAAAAATGGAAAAATGCTTGTATTGTTTGTGTGCTATCAACATTTTTTTTGTTTTTATAAATTATTTTCATGTATCACTAACTATGTTTAGGTCTTTGAAATTTATTTGGGATTTTGCCTACAATGATACTAGATGACCTTGAGTCAAAGGAGCAGCATCCAGGACCAAAAGATGTCAGAAGAGGATCTCAAAAAGGATTTGATGGATGATTCTTCACATGGGTCTTCCTAGGCCATCTCTTAGGTTAGGTTTTGAGGGAGGTTATAGTTGAGTACACATGTAAATAGTAGTAGATGACTTCTCTAAGTCACATGTGTTTGTTTTTTCATATATTTATTTGGGGTAGACCTAAGATTCATTGGCTGCAAATAATATACTCATTCCTTCCATTAATACACTTACTCCTTATGCTTATGTGGCACACAATTATATATATTTTGTCAACAACAGAGGTACACCTTAATATGTTTACTTTGTCCAAATTTTCATGTTGCATGTATATTTTCATGTGTATTATTGATTTATGCAATTGGTTTCAAGAATATGATTTTGAGTACAAATAACCATGAATTTCAATATTTTATTAACGTGCTATATGGCAACTAAGGCTATGACTTATTTTGATTTCAAGTAACCAAGTTTTAAAAGTGTGGATGATTTTTTCTCTTTAAATGAGATGGAAAATTTGAATTGCCCCAATTTTCTATATTGAGCTATATTTTACTATGAGACTTTATTACAGGTTAACCTAATGGAAATGTTTTGCAAATACACAAGGAACATTTATTTATATGCATGTGAGTCACAATTTAGGGCATCTTGAGAGGTAGGCTAAAAAATTCCCTTTCTTTGCTCCAAAATCCATTCATGTTGAATCTCATGATCATTTGAAGCCATGTTATCAATAAGCTCATAGGTTTCACTTAGAGTCTTCAATGCAATCTTACCCCCTGCAGATGCATCTAGCATAAGCTTGCTTTGAGTTATAAAGCCATCCAAAAACATATTGATTTGAAGTGCATCATTAAAACCATGGATAGGTGTATTCGAAAGTAGATCTTGATATCTATCCCATGCCTCACTAAGACATTTATCTACACCTTGTTTGAATGATGAAATTGTTGCCCAACCTTGATTCACCTTAGATCTTTGAAATAATTTATTTACAAACTTGACTACAAACTTGACTACAAACTTGAAATAATTTTTCTTGATAATGTTTTTGGATTAACACTAAAATCTTTGTTCAATACTCATTGGGAGAGTTGAATTAAAAGTGTTTAAGCTATTAGATTTCAAGGTTCCCAAATAAGATTTGCTTTGTTGGAATTACAAAAATATTGTGATGATACCAAGTCAAAGAATGAAGTAGGGAGTTTGGTTAATTCACTTGAGAGTGAGTTTTTACTCAGTATAGTTATTTGGTATGACATCTTATTTTTTATTAATATGGTGAGCAAGAAACTACAATCTAAGTCTATGTGCATTGACACGAGCATAAAAAAAATTAGAAAATGTATTGTTGTATTTTGAAAAGTATAGAGATGAACGTTTCACATCTAGTATGGATAATGCTAAAAGTGTTGTCATTGATATGGATGTTTAGCCTATACTTCCAACAAAACGTCGTGTTATTTGAAAAATAAAATTTGACGAGAATAATCAGGATGAAGAAATCTAGTTGACTGATGAGTCATTTAGAGTTAATTATTTTTTAGTTGTTTTGAATATGACCATTACTTCTTTAAAGAATAGATTTGAACAATTAAAAATATTTGAAAGGTGTTTCTGGATTTCTGTTTGATTCAAAGAAGTTAAAGTCATTAAATGACAATGAATTGCAAAAATGTTGTGTTAATGTTTTCACTCTACCTTTTCTGATGGTGATTCATGAGATGTCAATTTATCTAAATTGAAAGTATTAAAAATGACTTTGTCTCATGAGTTGATATCAACCATTGAAATATTTGAGTTTGTCAAAGTTACAAATTGTTATCCAAATGTTTTATTTGCTTATAGAATTTTATTAATTGTGCTGGTGAATGTAACAACATCAGCTGAAAAAAGTTTTTCAAAGTTAAAATTAATAAAAACTTACTTGAGGTCATCAATGTCACAAGAAAGATTGAGTGATTTGATAATTTTATCTATTGAGAATGATATGTTAGAAAATATTGATGTTGATGTTATCATTAATGATTTTGCTTCTCGAAATACTCAAAGAAACCACTTTTTACGATAATATGTGTATTTTGTTTTGTAGATGATAGGTGAGGCGAAAATTTTACAAGTTGAGAAAATATTTTGCTCATGATAACATAGGAGTTGATGGAAGAAAAAAAATAATACATATTTTTAAAATTTATTAAAACTTTGTTAGTCACTCGCTAAATGCAATAAACATACAATTTTTTAATGAAAATATGTGCTTATTTTTATAAATACACACAAATACACACTCATGAAAACAACTAAGTGGATTTTTCATAAAGATTACAAAAAGGTTGTAAAATAACTTTGATAAAAAATGGAGTGTATGCCGCCAAGCCATAATCATCTTCCATCATTCATAGCAGCTAGTACTTGATCCCCAATGCTGCCAAGCCCTTGATGGCTGTTGCTATCACCGGACTCATAAATGTTAGATGGTGCCTCATGAACCAGCTGGTATTCATTCTCCTTTTGATTTGGGTCTGTATTAATCAAGTGATGCTTCTGCAACTCTATTGCAACTTCCTTCATGCTAGGCCTTTCTTCCCCTTTAAGTCTCAAGCACTTTGCAGCAAGAAAAGCTACCTTCTTAATCTCCTTTTCATTTTCTTCATTCAAAATTCCAACTTGTAGAACATCAACTAGGCGATCCTCTTTCAAGCTAGATAGAAAGTGGTTGGCTAGATTTTTTTTCTCTCCAGGCTTGCCAAAGGAATAAGGTTTCTCCCCTGTTAACAGCTCTATAAGCACTGCCCCAAAGCTGTACACATCACTTTTCTCCGTTAGTTGGCCTGTTTGCACGTACTCTGGGTCTAAATAGCCAAAAGTTCCTTGCACAAATGTGGATAATGCAGTTTGATCAAGTGGAATCAATATTGAAGCTCCAAAATCCGACACTTTGGCAGTGTAAGTGTTATCCAAGAGGATGTTAGCAGTCTTCACATCTCTGTGGATAATGGGAATTGAGGCTTCTGAGTGCAGATATGATAGAGCTCCAGCGGCCTCTGCTGCTATCCTTACACGTGTTTTCCAAGTTGCACCATTCACGGTTCTTTCAGTGTGTATCAAATCAAAAAGGGTGCCATTGTTAACAAATTCATATACCAATAAAGGAACTTTTGTCTCTAAACAACATCCCAAGAGTCTGACCACATTCCTATGGTTGATTTGGGATAGAACAATCACCTCATTAATGAATTGTTCCTTTTGGTTGTCATCAACTATTTTGGATTTCTTGATAGCTACAGTTCTGTTATCTTCTAGAAATCCTTTGAAAACTGTACCAAAACCTCCTTTGCCAACGATTGAACTCTCATCAAAATCGCGGGTGGCCTTCTTTAGTTCTTCTTCTGTGAAAATTTGCATAAAACGGGAGGACTTTTCCGATGTAGAGAGTTTCTGTAACAAAATCAAACCACCATTTTGCTGAAAGAATTTCTCTTTTAGTTTGACGAGCTTCCTTTTTTGGTATATTAAGTACGGCATAGCAGTCCCCACGAATAGAATAACAAATCCAGCTGCGGCTCCTGTATTCAAAATATGTTGAATGCAATTTTTTAATTGTTTTTCGAGCAGAGATACGTGCAGGAAAAGAGTTCAACTGCAAGAACTAAAGTAAAGTAAATTGGAGCCGTTTAGTTTTTTTACCAACGATAACCATGGTATGTATGTTGCAGCCTCCTTCCTTTCTTCCGTTTCCGGATTGCCACTTATGACAGAAACATGTGTAATTTCCAATGGTGTTTCGACATTTCTTAGGACTTATGCATGAATGTTGTCCTGTCTTGCATTCGTTAATGTCTGCAAGTGTGTAACAGAAATAACTGTATTGTTAGACTAAGAAATCATCCAAGTAATAGGACTATTTTGGATCTATAAAATGTTTTTTTATTACTTTAGTGCTTTAAAGATTCTTGTTTTGATTTATTTCTTTAAAGATTTTGGATTTATTTAATTTCTGTGATACGTGACAACTTTAACTAGTAATCTTACAATGATATTGGTAGTCAATTCACATACAATGTCATCAAGGAGTATTATAGATTAGTTTGATATAATTTTTTTTTGTAAACTATAATTTTAATTCTTCACGTGTTCAAAGATGACATCAAACTAATTGAAGAATTAAAAATGTAATTTATAAATAAAATGATGTGTAACTATTATTCAGAATGACAAGTCAATTAAATATTAATGTCATTGTCATGTTAGTGAATGTTAATGTTGTTACTTGATCGTATGTACTAAAATTTTTAAATATTTAAAAGATTAAAAATATTAAAGTAGAAAAGAAAAACCCTATTTTATAGGAAAAAAGGGTTATTATTTAAGCCAAGTAAATATAATATTTCTTTGTGATAGTTTACTAAATTTCTGAAGTTAGCAACGAGCATGTGTTGAGATAGCTGAAGTATTGTGATTTTAGCTGTTTTCTTCTCAAAATAATTGTTTTCAATATAATCTAAATAATTGGAAACAACTGAAATTTAGAACAAATAAGTTGAAAAAAAATAATTTTTTCTTAATCTGAAATTTTATAGTTTATTATTATTTTTCAATAATTCTTATCCTTTTAGTTATTTTTATACTCTTTTATGGTGTAAAAACTTGTTTTTTTTTTTCATTCAAACAAAAATAATTAGTTATCTTAAAACGACATTTCAACAAACTTACATAAAAAACAATTTTACAATCAATTATAACAATAATCAATTATACATATAATTAATTATTGAAATAATTTAATTTTTACATCTATCCCAAACACACCCGAATTGTCAACAACCAATAGTTCCATGTCAAACCCAAAAGTTCTTTCCCCCTGTTTTTTTGTACATTTCACTGGGCGCATTTGTAGATTGAATTGGAACCGTATTGATAAAAAAATCATTTGATTCAATTATTTTAATTTTTATTCATTATTTAATTATTTTAGTTTAATATTTAAATTTTATCTAATTAATTGTACAATTCTATTTAAAAGTGTTTGACTTGAAATAATTTTTTATTTTAGTTTTAATTTATTTTTCAGTAAAATATTGATTAAATAAATGATAAACATAATAAAAAGTAAATCAAATTATCAAATATTTCATCTATAATTAAGTTATTTATAGCTACTAGTCATATAATTCTTTAAATATATTTAATTTAATTTATTTATCATAAATTTCTATAAGTTAATTGATAATTTTAAATGTATATAAGAAATAAAAAAATTAAACACAAGAGTGTATATATCATAAATTTATAAATAAAAGTGTATATTCAGATTTAATTTGATTAAATTTATTTTTAAATCAAATCCAAAATTCAATCTAGTGAAAAAATTCTTTTTTATTTTACTTTTGATTCGTTTAACTTTTATTTTTTGTTAGATTAAATCCATTTATGAAAACTTCTACCTTTCACTATCATTTGCTAAAAAAAAACTTAATAATAATTGTTGAGAAATAATTTCTTATCATCATTCAATTCTCTTTTAGTTTCTATAGTTCGAAATTGATCTTTTTAATCCTTATAATATATATTTTAATTACCTTTTAGTCCTTAAAAATATATAAAAATAATTAACTACAAATTAGTTATACATTATCAACTATTTTTTTATTACAAATTATTTTACGATAAATTAGTTATGAATTAGTTGCTAATATTTTTGTAGTTAATTCTAATTGATAATATTACTCATATTTTGATGGTAAGGATTAAAATGAAATTAAAATATAAAATATAGGGACTAAAAGACCACTTTCAAACTATAGAAACTAAAAAAATTAAAATATAAATTATAAGAACTAAAAAAACCACTTTCAACAAAAATTAAAATGTTATAAGAATTAAAAAAAATCTACTTTCAACTATAGAAACTAAAAAAAAAATAAGAATGGTGAAATTATAAAGAACAAATGACTAATTTAATTTTTTTTATTCTCAAAGTCAAAAAAAGACAAGAGTTATATATATATATATATATATATATATATATATATATATTTAAATTAATGTTTTGGGGAATAAATTTTCATGCCGCCACAATAGCTATAGTTATATACACGAGGATATTATTATGATTTTAGCATTTGGAATTGGGATTTATTTTTCAAATTGAGAAAAAAAAAACATTATAGTACCTAGAATTAAAAATAATAATCAGTTTTTAGTCTCTAAAGGCAAACAACATTAATAACAAAAGTAGTAACATATAAGATGTTATCGGTATTGGTCACATGTACCACTTTCGTTAACATTAATTGTATTTATATATAGACGACTGAAAATAGAATTTTTGAAATTGTAGAGATTAAATTAAATTTTCTTTCTTTAAAAAAAATAATTTTCTTTATGGAAACCAATTCTGATTTATCTCAGACTGGGAGACTTAAGAATATAATTAAACCTATACAAGAGAAACTAGCCAGAAAGGTTAATTACCTACGCAACCATCCGGGTGGTATGGGTTTCCCTCGTAGCCTGCATTACATTTGCATAGGTAGCCATTTCCCGCGTTCTCACAATGGCTATTTTTATACCTGCACGCATGGCGAGGACTCTTCTTGGAAATTTCACATTTGTCGCTTCCAATTTTCCAATCAATGACAATGTGAGTGTTCAGGAGGGGGAAGTAGCGTAAATGATCCACCGAGAAATGGTAGGTTCCCTTTTTGACAACAAAGGAAGAGCTGCAGTTGTTGAAGTGGGAGGAGTAATAGAAATTTTCAAAGCTGAATGTTTAATTTGTATTCCATGTCTTTGAATGCTTTCCACACTCTCCTTGCTGACACATCTCGTCAAGCATCCTGTTGAAGATTTCGTACGGTTGTGAAAAGAGTGGAGATAGCCATAAGTGTCGCAGCCTACAGTTACGAACTCGTTGTCCTCGCTGGAAATGGCAAAAGCCTGACTTTTGAGCGCGAATGCAGTGCCCGTTCTTAATCTGTTTCCAAGTTTCCTTTTGCAAACGTGGGATATATTGAAAAGCAAGTCCATTTTACCGTCGAGGGTTATATTCAAAATTTTGTCATTCGTGCCTCCATCATATAAATTGGTGTCATCATGGCAAGTGGACAAAAACATCAAAAGGGGGTCTTTTTACAAATTATTTATTAAAAAGGGGTTCTTTTGTAATTATTTTTGGGGGAATCTGTTTTTTTATTGTAAAGCGCCCCCCAGACAGGCGTCTCCATTATGCACGTGACACGTGGCACAGGCGCGACGCACGAGGGAACAACAGGTAGTGTCCCCCTGACGCAGGCGCGTCTGGTAGCGCCCTGTCACTGGGCGCGACTGGTGGCGCCCCTGCACCAGGCGCGACCCTAGACGCCTAGGGACCAGGCGCCACCCCCCACAACATAACAAGTTTATTTTTTTTATCTTTATATATTTTTGCTGTTAGTTTAACTTGTTTATTATTTTAGTTATTTTTTATTAATTATATAACAAATTGTTTATTTATGTTACGGTTGTTTAATTTTTAGAATATAAATTTAATTAAGATTCATAATAAATATTATTGTAATATTGTTACTAGGCGTATTTAAAAAAGAAAGGCATATTATTATTATATATAAAAAATATATATATACGTGTTCTTATATTATTTTCTGAAATTGGTGAAATTGAGGAAAAAAATATATATATTTTCTGAAAGTTGAGAAAAAAAAATCCTCAATGTGAAGAAATTATTTATTTATATATATATATATATATATATATATATATTTATTGAAATTGCTGAAATTGACAAAAAATATATATATATTTTCTGAAAGTTGAGAAAAAAAATTCCTCAATGTGAAGAAATTTTTATTATATATATATATATATATATATATATATATATATATATATATTGAAATTGCTGAAATTGACAAAAAATATATATATATTTTCTGAAAATGAAGAAAAAAATTTCTGAATGTGTAAAAATTATTTTTTATTATATATATATATATATATATATATATATATATATTTTGAAATTGTTGAAATTGACAAAAAATATATATATATTTTCTGAAAATGAAGAAAAAAAATTTGTCAATGTGTAGAAATTATTTTTTATTTTATATATATATATATATATATATATATGTTTTTTGAAATTGTTGAAATGGAGAAAAAAAATATATATATTTTCTGAAAATTAAGTAAAAAAATTCCTCACTCAATGTGAAGAAAATTTAAATTACGTGTTCGTTTCTAAAATTTAAATTACGTGCTCGTTTCTAAAATTTAAATTATGCGTACGTACTTGACTTTATTTATTATTTATGATATGTGTGACTATTAATTTTTTTTTCTTTCTATACAGGAGTTTTAATATGGCTAGTTCGTCATCTTCTCATCATTATGATGTGGTATCTGGACCATTAGAGGATGATTTATTGTGGATGCAAAAAAATCATGTATCCCAACATATTTGGAATGGTGCTAATGATAGGACATTAAAAATTCGACGAGCCACACCACTGTACAATCATAGAGAAGCACCGCCCGAAGAAATTATTCCTCTATTACAAATTTCGGATTTGTACCCAATAATGAAATTAGCGCAACTGAAAGTGAATGGAGCATTGGTGAATGCTTTTATTGAAAGGTGGAGGCCAGAAACGCATACATTTCATTTGAAGTGTGGAGAGACAACTATTACACTCCAAGATGTTTCTGTGCTACTTGGTATTCCTGTGGATGGAAGACTATTAATTGGAAATACAAATATTGACTAGTTTGAATTGTTTCATGAATTATTGGGTGTCATGCCTGACGATGCTGCAATTGATGAGAACTCAATTAAATTGAGTTGGTTGTCTTCTCATTTTGCAAATATTCATGATTTTACAGGCAACCAAGAAGGCCTTCAAAGATTTGCTTGTGTTTGGATCTTACGATTCATAGGAGGGGTAATGTTTGTTGACAAAAGCAGCAAACGGGTGCATTTGAAATATTTGCAGTTTCTGAGAGACCTTAGAGAGTGCAGTAGTTATGCATGGGGAGCTGCTGTTTTGGGTAACCTTTATAGAGAGATGTGCATCGCAACAGACTATAATGCTAAATCAATAGGCGGTTTCACTCTCTTGATTCAATTATGGGCATGGGAACGATGCCCAACATTAGCCCCCTTAGTTATTCCTCCACAACAACAAAACGTGCCACTTGGTTACAGGTATACTTTCCTTTACTATTTTGAATTCATTATTAATAAACATGCTTGGTTGATGTTAATCATTATTCTATGTAACATTTTATTTTGTTATTTAATTTTTTGTGAAGATGGTTGGGAGGTGAATTGCATCACATAGGCAATGACAATTTAATTGAGTTTCGTCGTAAATTAGATGTCATGAAACGCGACGAGGTAACAATTTTGATGTTTGTTTATTAAATGATGTTGTATTTCTTAATTAATTTATTAAATTTAACTTTTATATGCAGTTTGTATGGATCCCTTATGCTGGACATGTGGAAATGAATTTGAGTCAAGTTTATTTTTTTGGGTCTGTATTATGGACATGTATCATACCACTTATTTGTTTTCAAAAAGTGGAATGGCACCAGCCGGATAGAGTCATGAGACAATTTGGAATGCAGCAACCTATTCTGGGACCAGTAATGCAACCCAACAACATACATGACTTGACATTAAAGGGAAAGGAAGGAAAAAATTGGATGCGACTAATGCAACCCGCGCTTAATGAATGGAATAGTCGCTATGAAAGGAGAGTAGAGCAGACGCCGCCACAAACAGGGACCCTCGGTCTGAACTCTGAATATATGAGGTGGTACAGGCGTAAAACAAAAGTTTATGTCGACCCAAAACATGCAAGAAGAGGACTATTGGTATACATTGTCCATTATAATTTAGAAAAGAATGTTGTGCTTATTTAAGATTATTTTAATAACTATTCATTTATTTTCTATGCAGGGTGAAATCGCCGAAACACTACATTTTATGGTATCGCCTGTTGGGAGAAGGGTTTGTACTTTTGACGATTTACTGCCATGTATCGAGAAGATCACTCTTTTGTCTGAGGAAGAGGATAGGATACTTGAGGCACATGAAGATGCTCCCCCTTCTCAGCCACAATTTGAACATCAACAGTTTAATATACTACGGCAAAGTGTGGAGACTCGAGGCTTAGCGCGACGTCGGGAAACTATTGATGCAGCAACATATAGTTTGCCTCCGATGCCAGAACGACAACATGGAATGTATTACACACCGCCGACATTCACCCAAGAACCGTCTCAGATGCCGCCGATGTATTCATACCCACATGATTTTCAACCAGGGTATAGTTTTGCAGGCATATTTGGGTCCTCTCATTCTTCAACGGCAACTCCTTCATTTACCCAAAGTGGTCAAGTATTGACCCCAAATGCCCCACTTGCTGGTCCGTGGAATGTACTTGGAGATATACCCGACATGGACGACTTATTAGGGGTCGATTTACGTCATGATTTCTCTGCCGAGGCTGACCAAGTGGATGAAAGGGCGAATCCTAGAAGAAGAAATCCTGATAGGGCAGCTAGAAATTAGGACCGGCCATGTGGGACTTCGTCACGGCATCACAGATATAGTGATGATTGATTAATAATGAGTTTACATTTTTTCCGCATGGTTTAACATTTTCATGTACTTTGTATTATTTTTTTCCATGTGTTTCATATTGTCATGTACTTTGTATGATTTTTTTTATGTTAATTTTATATTATTGTCACTTCAACGTTTCAATTTATTGTGCAATACTTTTAAAATAAATAAAAATAAATAACCATAATGTTAATGACACATAAACCAAAAGTGATCTCTAACGTAATTTAATGGCCAAATCAAAAAAGAATTGACCAAATCAAAAAGCATTTTAAAACATTTTAGGATTTCAAAATGTATTTTAGGTGAAAATGTATTTTATTGAAAATGTACTTATATATACTTCAAAAAGAGAGAATAATAAAATATAAAAAAATAACAAATAATACTAATAATAAAAATGAAAAAAATTTAAATTTTTGATAAACAAATTAAAAAATATACAATTTAGAGTGTATAAAAAATAATCTTATTGAAATTTTGGGGTGGGGGGTGTGGGAATATAAAAAAATAACAAATAATACTAATAACAAAAATGAAACAAAATTTAAATTTTTGATAAACAATATAAAAAATATACAATTTTGGGGTGGGGGGTGTGGGAAGAGATTGGGGGGGTGTGAGAAGAAGAGGCTGGGGGGGGGGGGGTGTGGGAAGGGGCTGGGGGGGCAGGCGCCTGGCTGCCCTGCGCTAGCCGTAGCGCCTACAGTAGGGGCGCCACCAGTGGTGCCTGACCCCTAGGCGCTACCAAAGGCGCCCGCGTCAGGGGCGCTACCTGCTGTGCCACGTGTCACGTGCACAGTGAAGGCGCCTATCTGGGGGGCGCTTTGCAATAAAAAAACAGACCCCCCCACAAATAATTGCAAAAGAGCCTCTTTTTGGTAAATAATTTGTAAAAAGACCCCCTTTTGGTGTTTTTGCCTCGCAAGTGAGCTCCAATGCTCCCTCCAAGAAACGGTTGTGACCGGTTTCAGATGATTTGCCTATTCCAAATGGATATGGAATTGGAACACTTCCACAAAACCTTGGGCAGCCAAGCAGGGTTTGGTTAGCTGCTGTAGTTCCCATGCTTGCCGGCACAATCACCAACACCACTAGAATCCAAAATTATGATGAGTGAGATCTAAAATAAATTTAATTAAACCAGAAAATTATATGTTTAGTCTTTTGGTCTATGTGTAACTTTTTGTTTAACATAAAATAACAACATAAATTTTGTTGATTGATGTTAGCAACCGTATCTTGGACTGACCTTGTATCAGGGCTAGTTGCATCCGCATCGACATGGCCATCAATCCCATTGTTGTCATAAGTTCAATATTAATATAACTCAATTTACAGGATTACAATTTTTATATAGGCCACCTTTGGAAGGGACGCGATATTATTGTAGTAGTTGCTTCTTTTTCTATGAGCAAATTTGTAGCAAGTGGGTTTTTACTTTTTACTTTAGACAGCCCGGGTCAGATTGGATTAAAGTATGAAAGAAATTATTAAAAGAGAAATGCTGCATGATATTAAACGTTGATAGGACGAAGCGATACCAAAGAATCTGATTGTTGCAAAGAGAAAAGCTGGACGGCCCTAATTATAAAGTTGATAGTACGAAAGGATAATGTCATAGTAAATCTGATTGGTTATTTGACTGTATTTATCCTTGTTTTGTGTCAATTTTATGTTAGGAAAATATTAAGAGTATGTTTGAATGGAGGAATCTAAAATTATGAGAAATTTTAAATTTTAAGAATTTTAAATACTTCTATTGAAATTATTTTATTTTCAAAATTTTATATTTGGATAAAAAAAGTTAACATTATGAGGATGAAAAAAATGAATGAAAAAAAGACAAGATATGATTGATGTGCTAGTTATACCCGTTCCTCTACGCTCAGACCCGATTGATGTTTCATACAGTGTTTCTTGAAGAAGACGGTAAGAAGAGAATTTCAATTTCTCACATTTTAGAAGAAAATTGAAATTCCAGATTTTTAGTTGTTTAAAATTCTAAAATTTTAAATTCTTCACAAAAAAACATCCAAACAATGAATTCTAATACTTTCCTTAATTAAAATTTTCTGATAAATTACTTTCCTTAATTAAAATTTTTTGATAAATTATTTTCCTTAATTAAAATTTTCTATCCAAACATACTTTAAAGGTTCGCCAGTATAGTATGAGTAAACAGTAAAGAAGAAAGATAAAACAAGAAAGATATATTAAGAAAGGTTTGTCTAATTAATTTCAAATAAAATTAAGATTAAATAATTTGATAATAGAATTTAAACAATTGTCTTATTCAAAATTTTTATCATTAATGTTATGACTATCTTATTTAATGCATCATCTTTAATTTTTCTTGCATATTTATTTATATGTAAACTAAAAATTTTATAATTAAAATTACACTAAAATACAAAAATATATATGTAATAAAATTATAAAATATTTAAATCCTTAATAATTATTTTTTAATCACTATATTCTTTATTCACCTTAGGAAAAATATATATAGCTGTAATTTTAATTTTATAATTTTTAATTAAAAGTTATAATCTTTATCTATAATTTTTAATTAAAAATTATAAAGAAAATGTTGAAAAATATTTAAAGTATCATACTTAGAAGTTGTGAAATAAATCAAAACTATTTACCTAAAATTTGTTTTTTTTTCTAATAACTATTTACTTAAAGTGAATTAAAAAAGTGATTATTAAGATTTAATATTTTAAAATTGTATTATAATTTTAATTATTAACTTTTAATCCAAAAATATAAAGGTTTAATTTTACACATAAATAATATAAAAGAAAAATTAAAGATGCTACATTAAATGTGATAATTATAACATTAATGATAAAATTTTAAAATAAAATAATTGTCTAAATTATTAGAAATGAAATAAATTATTTAACCTCAATTTTACTAGAGTCAATTCCTATTAACAAATGTTAAAAAGGATGCAATAAAATAAGAAAGAAATACTAGTACAAAAAAGTAAAGTAATAATGAGATAGAAAAAAAAAATTAAGTAAACGATAATATTTCACGCAGGTAGGCCAAGGGAGAGGTTAGATAATTTATGGCGGAAAATAACTAAACACCAGTACTCGTCCAGCTAAGTGAATGGTGACTGCAAGGCATAATTAAACCTTGACTTACACAGTTGATTAGGCTAGTCAACGCGTATCTTATCGTTTTATCTCATTAAAATTAGTTTAGGAATAATTTATTTAAACTTATTTTGTAACAAATATTTATAAGAATGTTTCAAATAACTTATAAAAATTATTGATGGTTATTTCGGAAATATATATTTCGAAATTAAGATAAAGATAAAATAAATATATATTTTGAAATTTTATTAAATTTTGATAAAATATAGACTTGTTCTAATGTTGGATAAAACACAATTACAAGATTAATTTATTATATATAATTAGATCATATTATTTTATTAGATAAATTTTAAATTTATTAAATAATATTTAATTACAATTAATTAGATTATATTTTATTAAATTTAATTAAATAAATTATTTAATATGAGATTTAAATCACATCATAGTATAATTGGATAATACACAAATCACACTAATGTGACTTACACTAGAAATAAAAGTCAAAATTGTTTATTTTTGTCCATAAGCCGTTGGAGTTGTTTTGCCACTAAATTTTGTTTTTTTTTTCTAATTTTTTTTTACGCTTTACAGCTTGCAAATGAAAAATCATTATCCACAATTCGACACGAGGAAATGCGCTCAATAAAAATAACTCTCTTTGTCTCTCACCCAGTGTGCTTCATTCAGACACATAACAAACCTCACTTTTTCATTCATTGCACACTTAACTCACACGTCACAAATTTTACATTTTCACTCATCATTGATCACGTCACACGTTAGAGAAATTATTAAGTTATTCTATATCACAGTTTCTAAATAATCATATTTCAATCTCATGAAATTTTTCCTGATGTTTATAACAACAACAAATAATTATGTACAGCCTCTAACCCGGAATAATTATTAAAAGATTAATGCTAAGGAGACTCTCAGAAATTCTCTTTTGGATTGTACCCAAAAAAAACTCACTTTTGGAAACTATCTCTCATCTAATTTTTAAAAGCTTTACCTGTCTACCGTTCAACTTGTTAATTCAATTCGCATTTTTTTTTTGTTTTATTTTATTTTTATTACTATTTATACAGAGACTCAACCCTCCTCTATTAATTGCCATTACGCGCCAAAATATCTTGCTTCCTTCGTCAATTAAAAGTTTTGGCAGAGAATTTCTTCAGTTGTTCTTCATTATCACAAGAAGAATTGTCCTTCTGCAAGTCACCGAGTCTTTTCAATTTGCCCCCTGCTCCTTTAGAAAAGACGTTAATTGTAGAATGGGGATTCTAATGGTGAAGGAACATATATAACACCATGTTATCAGGCTGAATGGCACACAAGGGGATACAATATCAGGGGCAATTGGCAATAACTCAACTTGGCATTGTGTAGTGTGATTACAAATAAAAGTCAAAACATGATGCTAAACCACAAAATCTTAAAAGCCCTTGTCCTAAATGCATGAGTATACCAAGCCCTTGTCCAACAAAATAAAGATTTTTTAAAGTTCAATGACTACTTTTTAGAAAATATGGTGGATAAAACATGAATAAAATCTTAAAGGAGATTACATGAGTATACCAAGCCCTTGTCCAACTGGTATCGACAGAGGGAATCAGAATTCTCAATTATACCGAACCAGCATCGCCTTGTCCTAAGTGCAGTAACTCCAGTTTTATATACTACTTGCACCTGGAGTGAACTGTATTCAATAAAATGTGTTATTGTTAGTTACAAGTTAGCCAAATTAAAGTAGAGTATCAATAGTTAACTAGAATAATCAGTAACTTAGTTTGTATGCTAGAAGAATGGGGATCACTCAATCTTATATTTTGAGAGAACTACGCAGAAACTCTTTTCTTATTTTTTTTCTAATCTGGTTCCTAACAAGATGTGTCAGACATTATATGTTGCATATATATAAATAGTAACATTAGTCCAATCCTCCAAAATGAAAGTTGGAAATTTTTTTAAGAGTGTATTTGGATGAAATAATTTAAAATTTTAAAGAAATTTAAATTATGAGAATTTTAAATACTTTAATTTAATTTCTTTATTTTTAAAATTTTTTATTTGGATATAACCTATCTCTTCAACAATCAAGAAATATTCAATTTAAACTCTCTTTTTTTTAAAAATTCTGATGTATTGGACACAGGGACGTTATATTCGATGGCCAGATTTGCAGGTAGATGTGGTCATGGTTTCATTATTTAATAATCATAATTATAATTAGTAAATAGCTAAATTATAACCCTACTTATTTTTTGTTTAACAAGTTATATGTAAGGTTAGTTATATAATCGTTTATGAATATAATTAGTTATATAACAAATTATATATTATTATGAATAAATAAAAGTAAATTATTTTTATAAGATTAATTATAATTTTATAACTACTTACTTTTGTATAACTTGTTATTATATAATTAGTTATAGTTATTATTTTTTTTAAAAAAAAAACTGGTTTTTTTGAGCAGGGTTTGTTGATGACAACGGTATTTTGCGTTCATGGCGGGCGCGTCGTCAATTGTAGTGGGGTCCTTGGGTACGTCGCCGGTGACGGTGTTCATCGAGTTGTCAACGGGGATATGGGAGGGGGGAGGACGGTGGTGACGGTGCAGGATATTTTTCATGGCGTTTTTTTTTTCGCATCGTTGCTGGCGTCAATTCTGGCATGGGCGGTGGGGCCGTCGCTGATAGTGGTGGGGGTGATGATGGTGAGGTGTGTGGTGGAGATTGACTGGGAGGATATAAGAGAAGCGATACCTTCATTTTCTGCCATCTGGGTTCATGAAAGTAAGCAATTTCAAAATTCACTCTCTTGAAGATAGAATTTGAAATTCTATTCTTTCAATAACTAAAATCCTTTCTAAATTTCTAAAATTTTAAATTCTTTTTACTAAAATATCCAAACAGTTCTTTTTAATAAAAAAGAATTTAATTTCCTATAAAAAATACATTACCTAATTAAATTACCCTATCCAAATACACTCTTAAAAGAATTCAAGAGTAATATTTGACATAGGAATAACATTTATCGTTAATGACACACTTTGAACACAATCTTGCTATAGGTTCATCAATGAAAAGCTTAAAAAGAAATTATACTTAAAGAACACCTAGATTTTTACAAAAAAAAAAAATATGCAAACCAATTAAAATCCAATCCATTTTTTTAAAACCAGGTTTATGCAGGTTATTTCAAGCCAGAAACATTGAAACAATTACATATCTATAGCAACAACTAAAGAATTTATTGGAAGGAAAAAGACGAAAAGTAATTCCATATATACTTTTTATCATGTAGAGAATAAAATATAGTTTGTTTTTATAAAATTATAAAAATAAATAAATAGAGTAAATAATAAGTTGTGAGTATCCTAGGTATAAATAACGATATTAGGCCAGTTTTCACACCGACGATGTCTCCTCTTCTCATTTTCGTTCTCTTTTTCCCGCAGACCACCAAATCTGTCTTAGAAATATGACGATCTCAGACTCATTCACTGTTGGATCATCATGAAATTTAAGCACCAGGTTCAAAACTCAATTCCTAGGCTTTTCACCGTTGGGAATTATGAGAAAATATCGGAGCTGAGAGAAATACACTTCGCATCGTAACATTTTCTTTTCCCGCAGAAATCCAAAACTGTCTCGGTAAAACTACTATTCCAGATTCGTTAACCGTTGGATTGTTGTAAAATTTTGATATGTTGTTGGAGATTCAATTCCCCACACCTTCACCGTTGGGATTTTCGATTTAGTATTCATGGAGGAAGATAACAGAATCGCACGCAGATAGTACAAATGGAGACTTCAATCCCTTCTCCTTCTCTCTAACGTTTGGGAACCCTATCAGAGCAATAAGAGGAGAAACTTTAGGAATCTCAAGAAATTGCTAGAGATGTTGTTATCGTTGCCGGAACATACGTGAGCTCGCTTAGAGGTAAGAGATGAGTTATTCACAATTGGAGATTAGTGAGAACATGTGTCGGGATACTTAGAGGATTAAATTGGGGTTTATTTTGGGGTGTTTATTAAATTATAATTTTTTCTTTACAATTATAAATACAATATTATTGTCTTTATGTACCAATTGATGTTCTGATAAGAATTAATTGATGAACTTGAGTGTTCTTGATGTTTTTGCGTTTTGACCTTTGATTTTGATATAATTGTGTGAAATTATTTGAGGGGTTTTACTGTCCATGTTGTGATAAACCTTTTGTATAAATTATTATATTGAGATTATGAAATGGTGATTCAAATTATGAGTATGTGATAAATTGAACCTGTGACAAATGGTGAAATAAATGTGTATTGAGATGTGTGTATTGAGTTGTGAGTTATGAACTGTGCAATCACACAATTGTAAGATCCTTTAAGGGCGACAAGTATTGTGATGAGATCCACTATGAGAACCCGACGGGTTAAAATGATTTCGAAAATAATTGAGTAATTGTGTGCATTGTATAGTTCATAGGTAAAATGTATATGATTCATGAGGTGTGATAACGTGTTAAATTGAGATTATACCATTGTGATTGAGATTGAGTGTATGTGATAAATTGAGTATGTATATGATTGAGATATATATGTGTATTGAGTTGTGAACTATGAATTGTAAAATCACACGACCATAAGTCCCTTTAAGGGCGACGAGTTAATGCTAAGTCCCTTTAAGGGCGACGAGTTAATGTTAAGTCCTTTTAAGGGCGATGAGTTAATGCTAAGTTCCTTTAAGGGCGACCTTAAAGGGGGAAACTGGGGAGAGGTTCAAATGTGTGAAGTTTATCAATGGCCTCCGACCAGAACTAAAGATGATGGTGAATTGTCACAGTATCCACAACTTTGCACAGTTGACCAACATGTGTAGGATCTTTGACGAGGATTAGTGGGAGAAGTTCGCATTTTATGGGAATGCCAATGCTAGTCATGAGAAAGAGAAGAACCTTGTGACTCATAGTCGTGCCAAGCCGTATTCTTCCCCTCTTGGGAAATATGGAAACTATTTTAGGGGACAGAGGACTACTGGAGGACTTCACCCAGCTGGTGGGAGTTCTCAGCCAGTTAACAGGATGTCTTAGCCTACTAACAGAGGTAGTGGTGGTGGTGGTGCTCATGCTATTGTTTCTACACCACTCAGGTGTGGGAAGTGTGGTCGACTTAGGCATATAGCTCGTGAGTGCATAGATAGAGAGGTGACTTGCTTTAACTACCAAGGTTAGGGCCACCTCAGTACCAGTTGCCCACATTCGAGGAAGGAGAAGAACAGTGGAAGTTTGAATAACCAAAGTGGATGACCGAGGACCCCGAGGAGAGTGTTTGCTCTTAGTGGTATTAATGTTGCATAGTTCAATGATCTCATCCAAGATACGTGTTTCATAAGTCAAGTCCCCTTGATTGTGTTGTATGATTCAAGTGCAACATATTCATTTATTTCTCGTGAAAACTTTCCTTGGTTGTGTCTTCTTTGAAATTTGACTTGATTGTGGATACACCTACTAGTGGGTCTATTTTAACTTTTGATGTGTGTTTGCAATGTAATGTCTTAATTTCTGATAGACGATTTTCTGATTGATTTGGTTGTTTTACCTTTAAGTCAAATTGATGTTATTCTTAGTATGGATTGGTTATCTTCCAACCATGTCTTATTAAACTGTTTTGAGAAATTTGTTGTCTTTCTTGAGTTTGGTATGAGTGAAGAGGATATGTTTTTGTCTACTAACCAAGTTGAGGCATCTTTGAGGGAGGATGCACAAGTATACATGATCTTAGCTAGTATGAGTGTTGAGACCAAAACCCTGTGAGTAATATACCCTTGGTGAGGGAGTTTCCAAAGGTGTTTGAGGAGGTGTCTGCATTACCACTTGAGAGAAAGGTTGAGTAGACCTAGTGCCTATACTGGACCTATGTCCATAGCACCTTATAGGATGTCCCCTGTAGAGTTGAGCGAGCTTAAGAAACAATTAGAGGAGATCTTAGAGAAACAATTTGTGAGGCCTAGTGTGTCACCCTGGGGAGCACTAGTGTTGTTAGTTAAGAAGAAGGATGAGACTATGAGGCTATGTATAGACTATCGTCAGTCAAACAAGGTGACAATTAAGAATAGGTACCCTTTGCCTAGGATAGATGATCTGATGGACCAATTAGTAGGGGCTTGTGTGTTCAGTAAGATAGATCTCAGGTTATGTTACCACCAGATTAAAGTGAAGCCTGAGGATATTCTGAAGACTGCCTTTAGGACCCGTTACGACCATTATGAGTACTTGGTTATGCCTTTTGTTGTGACCAACGCCCCTAGTGTGTTCATGGACTACATGAATAAGATCTTTCATCCCTACCTAGATAGTTTTGTAGTGGTCTTCATAGATGATATCTTGGTGTATTCCAAGACTAGGGAGGAACATGAGGAGCATCTAAGGGTTGTGTTGCAAACCCTCAAGGACAACTGACTGTATGCTAAGTTATCCAAGTGTGAGTTTTAGCTAGAGGAGATGAGCTTCCTAGGGCACGTTATATCCAAGGGAGGGATAACAGTGGATCCTTCCAAGGTAGAGGCGGTGATGAGTTGGGAAAGTCCTAAGTCAGTGTTTGAGATTAGGAGTTTCCTTGATTTAGCAGGATACTATCGTAGGTTCATAGAGGGTTTTTCTAAGCTAGCCTTACCTTTGACCAAGCTTACTCGTAAGAGTCAAGTTTTTGTGTGGGATACCCAGTGTGAGAGTAGTTTATGTACCCTTAAGAAAAGGTTGACCACTGCACTTGTTTTAGTGTTACCCAACCTGAGTAAACCCTTTGTGATGTACTGTGATGCATCCAAAATGGGTTTGGGTGGAGTGCTTATGCAACGGGGCCAAGTAGTGGCCTATGCTTCCCGACAGCTCAAGATTCATGAAAGGAATTATCCCGCGCACGATCTCGATTTGGCAGTCGTAGTGTTTGCACTTAAGCTTTGGAGGCATTATCTTTATGGATCTAAATTTGAGGTGTTTAGTGACCATAAGAACCTAAAATACTTGTTTGATCAGAGAGAGTTTAACATGAGGCAGAGGAAATGGTTAAAGTTCCTTAAGGATTATGATTTTGAGCTTAGCTATCACTCAAGTAAAGATAATGTAGTAGCTAATGCCTTGAATGGGAAATCCCTTTAGATGTCTACTTTGATGGTTAAAGAGTTAGACCTCTTAGAGCTGGTTAGTGACATGAGTTTAGCATGTGAGATCACCTCTGGTAGCATTAAGTTGGGTATGTTAAGAGTCACCAGTGAACTCTTGAGCGAGATCCGTGAAGGTCAAAAGTCTGACCCATTCTTGTCAGCCCAGTTAGAGTCCATAACTACAGGGAGAGAAAGTAGTTTTAGAGTGGGGCCTGGTGGAGTCTTGAGATTCTAGGATAGGGTGTGTGTTCCTATTGTACCCAAGCTTAGGAGAGCGATCTTGGAAGAGGGCCATAGTAGTCTGAGTATCCACCCGGGAGTGACTAAGATGTACCAAGACCTTAGGAAGATGTTTTGGTGGCCGGGTATGAAGAGAGAGGTTAATGAGTTTGTCCTTGCATGCCTAGTGTGTCGGAAAGCTAAGATAGAAGACCAGAAGTCTTCAGGGAATTTGCAACCTTTAGAGGTACCTGAATGGAAGTGGGATAACATCTCTATGAATTTCATTGTGGGGTTACCTAGGACCCCCAAAGGTTTAGATTCCATTTGGGTTATCGTGGAAAGGTTGATGAAATCTGCTCACTTCATCCCAATTAACATCATATTTCCTTAGAGAGGTTGACTAGCTTTACGTCAGTGAGATAGTTAGACTACACGATGTTCCTTCTAGCATAGTCTCTGATAAAGATCCCAAGTTTACCTCAAGATTTTGGGAAAGTCTTCATAAAGTCTTAGGGACCAAGCTTAGGTTGAGTTCTGCTTACCATCCATAGACTAACGGTTAGACCGAGCACACCATGCATTCCTTAGAGGACCTCTTGAGAGCTTGTGTGTTAGAGCAAAGGGGTAGTTGGGATGGTTTCTTACCCTTGATAGAGTTTACATACAACAATAGTTTTCACTCCAGTATAGTTATGGCACCTTACGAGGCGTTGTATGGTAGGAGATGTAGGACACCTCTGCGTTGGGTAGATCCTGGTGAGAGCATTGCCTTAGGACTTGAGATGGTTTAATAGACCACTAAAAAATGTCAAGTTGATCCAAGAGAGGATGGGAGTAGCCCAAAGCAGGCAGAAGAGCTACCATGATAGGAGAATAAAGGACCTTGAATTTGCTGTAGGTGATCCTGTATTCCTAAGAATCACTCTATGGACTGGGGTAGGCAGGGTGTTGAAGTCCTGTAAGCTCACACCTAGATTCATTGGTCACTTTGAAATCCTAAAGCATCTCGGTCCAGCTGCGTATCAGGTGGCCTTGCCACCATGTCTCTCAAATCTCCATAGTGTCTTCCATATCATAAAATATGTTCATGACCCGATGCACGTGATTGAGTTGGACAATGTCCAAGTGAAAGAGAACTTGGCATATAAAATACAACCACTAAGGATCAATGACCGTATGGTCAAGCAACTAAGGGGGAAGGAGATTCCTTTAGTCAAAGTGGTATTGGGGAGTGCTTCGGGCAAGGATGCCACCTGGGAATTAGAAGGCTAGATGTGTGACGCATATCCTAACTTGTTTGATACTGGTAAGTTTCAGGGGTGAAACTTCTTTTAAGTGGGATGAAATTGTAACAGTCATGTCTTTTGGTTTTCATTTAAAATTTTAAAAAAATTAGGTCATTAGTTCCTTCACTATAAAGGAACTTTTAACCCAGAGCAATCTTTACAAAACACCTTCTATTCTTTTTTTTTCTATGACGTACAAGAACCCTAACAGAGCAACCGGAGGAGAAGCACTCTAGAGACGCCACCACTACTAACGAAGAACACTTGAGTGACAACATCGAGATAAGAAATGAATTATTCATGTTTGGGGATTAGAATGAACATGTGTGAGGACCTCAGAGGATCAATTTTTGGATTATTTTGGATTGTTTTATGAAATTCAATTATATTTTTATATTTTTAATCGTGGATTGACTGCCTTTGATGGACAAATTGGAATCCTGATGCAAAGTTATTGTGAAATTGATGTGTTCTTGTGTTGAGTGTAAATCCTAGAAATTGGGATTCTTTATAATTAACATAAAAATTGTGTGACAATGATTTTTTTATATTTGATATATTGACCTTTCAATCTTGTCGATTTCTTTTTCTTCTTTCTAAAATTTTTGACGCTGCATTGTATACACATACACTTTTATTGGATAATTGGATTAAAGCTATTTGAAAGAATTGACTAAAGCTTTATTCACATTTGTAATTAGATATTTAGTCAATATCCATGACTTCATTGAAATATGTTTAAGATATAGGTATACATGTTGTTTTTCATGTAAATCAATATAAGTATATAGATTTTTGATTTGTTATATATATATATATACTATATATTTATCTAATGATATGGTTGATATTATTGTTATTATTTAATATTAATATATATATATATATATATATATATATATATATATATATATATATATATATATATATATATATATATATATATATATATATATATATCATTAAGTTTACGTTAACATATTTAGTATGTTAATTACTTTTATATATATATATATATATATATATATATATATATTAATGTTTATAATACATTTAATTATTTACAGATATATGTAATGTGTTTAATTATTTTTATGTATCTATATATATAATATTTATCTAGTGATATGTTTATTATTATTGTTATTATTAATTATATATATATATTTAGTATTACATGTAATTATATATTAATGGTGTGTTATATATATTTGATACATGTAAATATATTTATAAGTCTTGAAGAACTTAGATGTGTTTTGTTATTATTATTATACATGTTTATGTATATTTTGTAATTAGTTAAATTGTGTGAGATGTTAAATTGTAGATATGAGATATGATTGTGAATAAGTATGTGATTAATAATTAATGTGATATTACTTGTGCTGTGAGTTGTGAATTATATAATTATCCGATTGGTGTTTATCTTGGAAAAAAATGTTTATGTATTAAATTGTAATGTAATATATTAAATATGTTTAACATAAGTGTGAGAAGTGTGAGGTCGTATGTATTTTATAATTCATGAATAGTATTTGTCTGCAAAAATTATTTTTAATGTTCAGCATATTGAATAATTCAGGAAAGGAGGATCACGGTCCTCCATTTGAACCAAGCAACCTTTCATTTTGTTCTTTCTAAATTGCAATTTTAATCTCCCTAGTTTTTCAAAGCTTCCGTTGACCATTAGAACGTTGATCAATTAATTTCTTATGTGACACACTTATATTTTGATTATTAACAAATAATTATGATTAATAGTTATTAAATTAATTACTTTTCAAAATTGGCAAGTTTGGTCTCTTTGTCCGCTGGCCTACATTTCTGATATAACCTCCACATACCATCGCAACCTGAAACATTTCTGCAACTTGATTCCAAGTCCAAATGGGTTGTTCCTTCTGTTTCCATAACTCCAAGCAACCGAAAATGGTCCCTATCACCAACTAGCCCACCTCGGATCTAACAAACAAAACTACCGAATCCCACAAGGCCACAACCTATTGAAGAGGAATCTGTAGAATCTGTAGAAGAGGTCTATTCAGAAATAACCATTTATAAGAAGCGTTGACCATACTCAATTCATGGTGATTTAAGTTTCAATCTCTATCAAAGTACACAAATTCAGAGTATATTGAGGCTGTAACCTCTCTGCATTAACATATTTCAATACATACAAACACACAAATACACACTCCTGAAAACAACTAACTGGATTATTCAAAAAGATTACGAAAGGTAACACAGAAATTTGATATAAAATGGAGGGTATGCTGCCAAGCCATGATCATCTTCCATCATCAAAAGCAATTTGTACATGATCATTAATGCTGTCATACCCAATAGTATATTGATGGCTGCTGCTATCACCAGGTTCACAGACGCTAGATGATCCCTTTTGAAGCAAGTGAGCCTCCTCTGGATTTTGAAATGTATTGATCCAAGGATGCTTCTCAGTTAGCCGCATCCCTTCCAACTCCATTGCCACTTCCTTCATGCTAGGTCGTTCCTCCCCATTGAGTCTCAAGCACTTTGCAGCAAGAATAGAAAACTCCATGATCTCCTTTTTATTTTCTTCATTCATAATGCCAACTTGAACAACATCAGATAGGCGACCCTCTTTCAAGCAAGATAAAAAGTGGTTAGTGAGACTTCTTTTCTCTTCTGGCTTGCCAAATGAATATGGTTTCTCCACTGTTAGCAGCTCTACAAGCACTACCCCAAAGCTATAGACATCACTTTTCTCAGTTAGTTGGCTTGTACGCATGTACTCTGGATCCAGGTAACCAAAAGTTCCTTGCACCATTGTTGCTATTTCAGTTTGATCAAGAGGGACGAATCTTGAAGCTCCAAAATCAGACACTTTGGCAGTGTAAGTGTTATCCAAGAGGATGTTAGCAGTCTTCACATCTCTGTGGATAATGGGTATTGAGGCTTCTGAATGCAGATATGATAGAGCTCCAGCTGCCTCTGCTGCTATTCTTACACGGGTTTTCCAAGTTGCATCATTTATGTTTCTTTCGGTGTGTATAAAATCAAATAGGGTGCCATGATTAACAAATTCATAAACCAGTAATGGAACTTCTGTCTCTAAACAACATCCCAAGAGCTTGACAACATTCCTATGATTGATTTGGGATAGAACAATCACCTCGTTAGCAAATTGTTCATTTTGGCTCTTATCAACTATTTTGGACTTCTTGATAGCAACAATTCTGTTATCTGCTAGATGACCTTTGTAAACTGTACCAAAACCTCCTTTACCAATGATTAAGCTCTCGTCAAAGTTGTTGGTGGCCTTCTTTAGTTGTTCTTCTGTGAAAATTTGAATTTGGGAGGAGTTTTCTCTTGTAGAGAGATTCTGTAGCAAAATGGAACCACCATTCTGCTGAAAGTATTTCTCTCTGAGTTTGTTGAGTCTTCTTTTCTGGTATATCAAGTACAGTAAGGTAGTCCCCACAACTAAAATAATAGTTCCTGCTGCGACTCCTGCATTGAAAGTATGTCAAAGACAATTCTTGAATCGTTTTCTAAACTACTTCCGATCTGAATAAATTTTTCAATAAAGACTTATAAAAAAATCAATTATTTTCATAAATGAAAATTAATTTATACACCTCAGCTTTTGAAAAAAAAAAACATCTATAAAATTTGAATTTCTAAAACTGATTTTTACCTTGGGAAAGAAATTTAGTTCATTTTATCTTTTTAATTCTTTCGTACAAGTACTTATTAAAAAATTTATCCACACTAAACCCTGGTATTAGTAGCTTACATACTAACAGAACATAGATACATGAAAAAAAAAGGTTAAAGAGGAAATGAAAAAAAAAAACCTTAAAATAATTGCATCTGCTTTGTTGCTTACCTATGACAACCTTGGTAACTACATCTTTTTTGTGGCACCCTTCTTCCTTTGTTCCATTTCCGGATTGCCCCTTTGGACAGAAACATTTGTGCGATCCATTGGTGTTGAGACAATATTTTTCACTTACGCATGTATGATGGCCTGTCTTACATTCGTCAATGTCTGCAAATCCCAAATAGAAACAACGGAGAACTCACTAAATTGAAATTTTGTTGTGGTAGGTTCTATATTTTCAAAGTCAATAAAAGAGATGTAGTTATGGAGCTAACTGAAACCTAAGTCTAATCTTAAATTGATATGGTCCAAAAATAGTAGCCTATTTTTTGTTTTTTTGTTTATATAAATTTTATAAGTTTTAGATCCTTATGTATTCATAATATATTTAGTATATTAGGTTAATTAGATCTTATATTAAAAATAATAAATAAGAATTTAAGAATCAAAATATTCGTGATTAGTTCTGAAGTAATTTTTTCCTACTTCACTAAATTTCGAAGTCAGTAATTAATAATTGTAACCTTCCAATAATACCATGTCAAATGTTAAATCTTTTGTCTACTCCTCACCATCTTTAGCCAAATACATAGTACGGGAGATATTAGAAAAAAATTGGAAAATAACTAATCAATAAAACTACAAAAACGGGAAAATTACAAAAAAGTATATTGAATAAAACTGTGAATTAGAAGAAAAGACTTAAATAAAGATAATGAGTTAATTAGTGAATATTAGTCATTAAAAAAATTAGTGAATACTTCTCACCAACTAATCCAACAAAAAACTGTATATAAACATCAAACAGTGGTATATGATTGCAAATGTCTGTCAAATTGTGAATGAAGAGTTATGTGAAGAAGATGGGTAATTAATATTTGGGGGAATAAATTAAAGTACCTATGCAGCCAAGATATGGATTTCCTTCATAACCATCCCGACACATGCATCGGTAACCATAATCACTGTCCTTGTCGTCGCAATAGCTATTCTCCTTGCACGCGTAGTCGCCTCTACTTTTGGAATCGTCACAGCTTTTGTTTCCCACGGTCCAATCAAGAACCAACGGTAGCGTCTTGTTTGGGAAACTTTTTAAATGAGTGGTAGAAAAATTATAAAAGCCATTTTTGACAACAAAGGAATAACTGCAGGTTGAATTGGAGATGACAGAGGCATTATTTATGCTGATATTTCTCCTTGAGGTTGTGAAGGCAAATGCTTTTATAGTGATATTAGTCATTCGAGGAGGAATATCAACCTGGCAACACCCTATACCTGAGCATGTTCCATCATCAATCACCAAAGCATTGCCATAACATCTTGTTAAGCACCCTGTTGTATATGTTTTGTCATTATAAACGCTATTGAGATTGCCGTAACTGTCGCAACCTACAGTTATGAACTTGTTTTCCTTCCTTGAAATTCTGGATATACCAGTTGTCAACCAAGTCTCCCAGTAATCTTCGCTATTACAAAACCATGAAACCAATTGCAATACGTCCACTTGATGAGCTGGGACGCTTATGTTTAAAACTGTGACCGTACCCCATTTTAACGTGGAGTTATTGCAAGCAAGATTAAATACGGGCTTCAAGAAACAGGGTCGTTGATCGGGTGTAGATGAGTTGCCTATACCAAATGGATATGGAATTTCGACATTTCCACAAGTGGATTTGCATCCAGGCAGTGTTCTGTTTAGTGGTGCAGAAAGGGTTTGATGAGGTGCAATAGCTACTATTACTACTACCAGGGCTAATGCAAGCATTAGCACCCTGCACATTTGCAAGTGTTCCCTTGCTTACAATCACAAATTAGAAAATAAGGCTTTGGAAGGGACAATTTTGTAGTTTCTTGTGCTGCCTAGTGGCCTGAGGGTTTCATTTATTTATAAATTATAAACTATAAACTCTAATTTTTTTTTTTTTGTGTAGTGTTTTGACTTGAGGAAGACTGAACAGTGATTGGAATTTTCGCACACAATTAATGTTGTTCTAAAATTAATGAATTTTCTCAGTCAAAAGTGCAAAATGAATGTTAAGAGAAGGAATGCGGTGAGATATAGACAGCCATAAGCATGATAAAATTTAAAAACATTTAAATCGGACAAAGAAAGTGAGAGAGAGAGGGAAAAAGAAATCAAAAAGTATATGCATGATCGTCAAAAAGCAAAACCCGTGAATTTCATTTTATACTCAGTTTTCAGAAGATCAAGACATCTCTAATTTTGTATATTATAACAACCAGCCCTGGGCCTCAAATGCCGAGAACGCATTAGAAGGGTCTTTTGTTTGCTAAAAATAAAAAAAGAGACAGAGGTACTCAATTGTAAACAGTTTTTGGTAGCTGACTTGGCTTCGCACAAATGGCTCCAAAATTTAAAGTCTAGAAGAAATTTTATTTCGGTTATTTCATGAATATGAATTTGTTGGAAATAAGGCTTTTATGTTTAGGAAAAGTGTTTAGGAATATTGGAGACTTTGAATAGACACTTGATAGGAAGGAGAATTCTTTATGGAGGAGAGAACTTTGTATTTTTGCTTGATACAAATGTGTAGGATTACATCTCTATTTATACTACTCTAAGGAGAACTCTAGACACACTAATTCTAGAGAGTTCTCAACTCTAGAGATCCAAAGAGTATTCTAGAGAATATTACAACCATAAGAAATATCTAGACACTCCAAACACTACAAGAATTCTCTAGAAACATGACCCATAATTACTTAAGCCCAAAATAACTAAGTCCAAGGAATCAAATAATTAATTTGGGCCCAAATCAAGTTTATATTTCAACAGAATTTGCTTGTGCCAACTTAGATATTTACCCTATTTTTTTATTCAATAGAAAAAGAGAGCATAAACTTTCTAAAAGATAAAAAAATGTTATCAAGTATAAAAAATGATATTTTAATACAATCTCTGGGTTTTTTATATAAAATAAGTTATAGCATAAAATATATTATAAATTTTTGTTTTATAAAAAGAATTGGAGAGAGTATAATAGAATATAATTAATTAGGAAAACAATTAATATGTGAATAGTATCATTAAATAATTAAATTCCTCTGTAAGAAACGATATTATCAAAACCATTACATATTTATATTATAATTTTAATTATTTTTTGCCATAATTTTTTCTTATCAAAATACGGGGATTGAGTCGCCTTTCACTTTTTTGAGTTTGATCCCTCTCATGTTCATCCTTTACCTTTATTTTGTTTCTACTCATCATTTAAGTCTTCATATATGCGCTTTGTGCTTCCATTTGTTACTGCATTGATCTTTATTATCATTCTTATATGCATTTTGCTCTTTGTACACGCTTTGCCCTACAGGTTTAATAGTGTTCCTTTATTTATCCAGCTGGTTTATTTTTTTTTAGATCATGTTTTATCATATAAACTACTAGAAATTTGTTAGGTTGATGTGGATTTTGGTGTGAAAAAATCCGTAGGCATTTACTGCAGATTTATTTGCAAAAACAAATTCACATGTATTTGCTATCACTACTAAAAATTATACATTTAACATCACTTGGTTAACATCGGTTTTAAGAAAAACCAATGTTAACACAAACGCGGTGACATACTTGTAATTAAGACCAGTTTATTAACATCGGTTTTAAAAAAACTGATGTTAAGACCAGATTATTGACATTGGTGACATACTTGTAATTAAGACCAGATTATTAACATTAGTTTTTTTGGAAAAAACGATGTTAACACAAACGCGATAACATACTTGTAATTAAGACCAGATTGTTAAAAAAACCGATGTTAACATCGGTTTTAAAAGCACCGATGTTAACATCGGTTTTAAAAACACCGACGTTAACACAAACGCGCTGACATACTTGTAATTAAGACCAGTTTATTAACATCAGATGTTAACATCAGTTTTTTTAAAACTGATGTTAACATGACGTAGGTAACATCAGTTTTGTGAAAATCGATGTTAACATTACGTAGGTAACATCGATTTTGTCAAAACCGATGTTAAGAATTCTATGTTAACATTGATTTTTTCAAAAACCGATGTTAACGATCATATGTTAACATCGGTTTTTTTTAAAAAACAGTTGTTGTCGTTTTACTTAAATTTACAAACTCAAAAGCCAAAACTTCTTGCGCTCATCAGTCTGTTGCAAACCCACCCTCTTGCTTCTCCCTAACCCCCAATGCTCACTCTTGCAAAGGCACCCTCAGGTCGCCGTCGTCACTGGCATTGTCCCTGACCCCCAACGCTGAGTCTCGCATAGCCACGCTCAGGTTGCCGTGGGCGTCGTGACGCTCACCCCACCCTCGTGTTTTGATAAGTTTTGTTGGTTTCCTTGAACGACCTTCATGTTTGAACAAGCTTGGTGTTTCAACACGCTGACCTCACCCTCAGGTCACTGCCATTGTGTTAGAACAAGTTTCATTGGTTTTCTTGCAGGCATTCCATTGGCACAAAAGCAGTCTTTGGTCGTGTTTGTACTCGCAATCACAAGGTAAGTTTTGCTCACCCCACCCTCGCAGTCTTCGCTATTCTGTTAACTTCCCTTGGTTATAAGTTCCCTTAAACTAAGCCTTTAACTTCCCTTAGTTGGTCGCAACCTGCATTTGATCTATTTTGGAAAGTTGTTTTGACTGTTTGAAGGTTCAGATACCCTGAAACTAGGTTCAGGCACTTTGATTTGCACTATATCAGAGGTGAGTTAGCCTATTGGCAATTACCCCTTTGTTCTTAGTGATTATTATTTGTGTTGTTGTTGATGAAGCTCTGTTGCTGCAGGTTTAGGAGTTGTAGTTGCTATTTCTTTCTTCCATAGAAGGAACATTGCAGATAAAATTATTTATTTGTTTTGTAACATTTCACTAAACCTATGGTAGTATAGCATGGGTTTGTTCTGTACTTGTGAAATGTAGTTGGCTAAACTTTGTGTTATGAGAGGCATTTGGTTCAACATTCCATATTGCCTTTACCTTGTAGAATATGGATAACCTAAACTGCATGTCCTATAGTGGCAAAACTATGCTATTTTGTTAGCATATAAACATGTTTGCACCCCTATACAGTTAAGTATTGTTCATGGATACCATAGAAAGTAGAAAGAATAATAGTGTTTTTCACTTGATTATGCAGAAATCTGATTAGAAAGATATAGAGTAGAGAGAAAATGGAGATAAAATTTGACTAAAAAAGTATATATGCACATATAAGTTTAATTTGGATTGGACTGAGTTGCTTTTTCAAATTGAATCTGAAACCCGATCCACAGTTCACTCTTTCTTATTAAAAGGACAAAACACATAGTTTAGTGTTTCTAATTGAAGGTAGTATGCATTCCTTAGCCAATATGGTCCTATTGTTTATGTTTTTCCCTTCTATGCACTGATGTCATGTATCCATTGAAAGAGGCAATACTAGGAAGGAAACAAAGTTTTTAGACACT
This sequence comes from Glycine max, assembly GCF_000004515.6. Classification (NCBI taxonomy): domain Eukaryota; kingdom Viridiplantae; phylum Streptophyta; class Magnoliopsida; order Fabales; family Fabaceae; genus Glycine; species Glycine max. Next base: position 30,822,501 of record NC_038250.2, on the reverse strand, counting down.
CGTGCCATGTATTTGTCAACTTTGGCAGTTATTAATTAGTGCATTCCTTAGCCATTCAGGTGTAATGTTCCTCTGCCCCTTTGGAAATAGAATGCCTAACTCTAGGTTTTTCACTGCCTGCATCAACCCATCTCTTTAGCCTTTCAAGCAACTTTGTCCTTTTTGAACAAGCAATGTCACTGTGATGATGACCACTAGCATGCTCATCAAAAGAAGGATCACTGTGATGCTCCAAAAGGGAATTGTGTTGTTCATGCTCCGAATTATAATTGATAACTAACATGTATGGCTCCCAGAAGTTAGAGAAAATCCAAATAAAGCCCTAAAAAACTAGAGAAAATGCACATATTGAATTATTGTTATCCACATATCATAATTTGAGTTGAGAACATGATCATTTTTGTAGAGTTTTGTCTTTCATTATATGAACTCCACAATTCTGTAGGCTAAGTTATTACAGAGTCATTAGTTCATGCAGTCTGGTCATATGAGCATTAGTAATGTTACATAGTTTGGTTGAGCATAAGCTGAATTACTTTGCTGTAGCTGAATTACTTTGAGTTCTTCTAATGCCATTACTCATTAGTTCTCAAAGGTTATTTTCTGCAAAATGCGATACATATCGTTGTTGTGGCAGTATGGCCCATGACTAACTGGCATATGCTTTTTATTTTTAGGTTATCATTTACTATTGCTTAGTGGCCTTGTTGTGGAAGTTGTTTGATTATAGCAACTCCAAGTAAAGCACATTGTTACTACTGCTTATATATACATGTATATGTGTAAAGCACATTGTTACGTTGTTTTTAATCGTGATTCCTAGCTAGTAGTGGTTGTAGTTTATGTTTGTTATGCTGTTACGTTGCTCACTTGAAATTTGCACTCACATCAATTTAAGCAGACATAAATGTCAAATTTTTAGAATGATTTGATTTTTCACAAGTGTTTACTGTCCCCTCAATCAATTATGGCCTTGAGTGGCATGATGGTAGAAAGCAATGGGTAGAAATTCATTAGTCTTTGTTCCATTGATAGGATTAATAGCTGGTGATGGGTGTCCATCAATTATTAGTTAGGATAAGTAAAGCTTAAAGTGGAATAATCCAACATCCATCAACTTTGTAAGCTGTATACCTGAAACACTATATTTAATCGTAATTCCTATCTAGTAGTGGCTGCATTTGAAGCAATTGGTGTCTCAATACCAGGAGTAAATTAAAACCATGGAGGTTTGAATCAGCTTTCTTTGCATTTTGTTTAGCGACAACTGACCCATTAAGCTAAGGATGCATGTTTTGTGTTGGTGCTGAAATTTCCTCTTGTTGTGAGCAATGATTTGGTCTTGGGCTGAAGTATTGGGCTGTCCCACTCCTACTAGAATAACTTTCAAGTGTTTGCTTGTCACACACAGTGTCATATAACTTAATTTATAACCTCTACTGAAAGAACCATGAATTTAGCTGTGAGAAGTGAGAACAACATTCAATGAAATAAGCTACTGAAGTAACTCTTGACACCTTTTTTTTAATATACTAAAACTGCTCTGCCTTCTCCTTCCCCCATCCCTATCTCCCTACCACGATCACCCTCCCTTCTCATTTTTCTATCTATTTTCTTCTCTTTAAAGCCACCTTGATCTTTCTTTCGTTAAACAAATTTAAAGTATGGATTCCAGCTTAGTATCAAAGCTACAGATAACACAACATTTTGTTGAAATTAACTTCCAAATGAAAATCAAAGTATGGATTCCCAATGTGATAGCCTCAAAATTGTTCTGCTCTAGGAAGAGTTAGTTGCCTTGCTATTTGGATTGTGCTGCTCATCATCACATGTACAAATGTTTGTTACCAATTAATGTTTTTATTACTTGTTCACTGCCATTAATGACAACTGATATATGCTATACAAATTGTGTTCATGATGAGTGAACCTTAGATTCCCGTTTGAGACTGAATGCAATGATTCTTGCAAACAGTTTGTATTAATCATTGTATTCAATATTGAATTGTCTGTTTGGATAGTTTGGGGAGACTGATATTTTTATGGTAGATTCATGCGTTAAGGTTAACATTATTTTGTTTAATTTGATGAAATTATTTCTAGTTGTTCTCTGAATGCATACTTGATTATCAGGAAATTAATTTCACCGATTTCATGTTGTGTACTTGGAGACCAATTATTGTCAAAATTTAACAAAATAAAATTAACCTTGACGTATGAAGCTAACATTAAAAAAGGTCTTCCTGAATGGTATAGGGCCACACCTATAATAAAAAGTGAGATTTTCATGCATTGAATAACTTTGTGAGTATCACGAAGTTATTATTTAGATGGATCGAAGTTGGATGAATGAAAGTTGCATGAGCCCTGCATATGAGGAAGGCATTGAACTGTTCTTGCAATTTGCCTCCGAAAGAAGTCGACCGAATGAGGACAAAAAATATTAATGTCTTTGCACCAATTGTTTGAACGGAAGACAACAAATAATGAATGATATACGGGAGCATCTATTGTGTGATGGGATTAAGAAGAATTACACCACGTGGATATGACATGGTGAATTGACAGACATGCAGAGTGGGTCCCATTTTGAACCGTTTGATGTAGAAATGGGAGATCGTTGGAGGATATGATTTGTGACCTTGGACAAGAGTCTTTTCAGCAAGCACATGCCCCTATGTATGATACATTGCAAAGTCATTCAAAGAAGCCTTTGTATCCGGGGTGTAAGAATTCCTTGACGCTGTTGTCAGCGGTGTTAAGTCTGGTTAGTGTGAAGGTTAGATATGGGTGGAGTGACAAAAGCTTTAGTTCACTGCTTCAAGTAGTGTACGATATGTTTCTAGAGGAAAACACATTGCCTAAGAGTTACTATCAGGCGAAGAAGATATTGTGTTCAATGGGTATGGAGTATCAGAAGATTCATGCTTGCTCGAATGATTGCATACTGTACAGACATAAATTTGAAGAAATGTCCAAATGCCCTAGGTGTGGGGTATCACGGTACATAGTCAAGGATGATGATGAGTGTAGTAGTGATGAAAACTCAAAGAAGGGCCCCCTAGCGAAGGTGTTGTGGTATCTTTCAATTGTTCCAAGGTTTAAGCGTCTTTTTGCTAATGGAAACGATGCTAAAGACATCTTACATGGCATGCAAATGAGAGCAACTGCGATGGAATGGTCCGTCATCCGGATGATTGCTCCTAGTGGAAAAGGATAGATCATTTGTTTTCGAATTTCGGCAAAGAGGCAAGAAATCTTAGGCTTGGACTAGCCAGTGATTGAATGAATTCATATGGCAATTTAAGCACTCAACACAGTTCATGGCTAGTTCTACTAGTAATTTACAATTTGCCTCATTGGTTGTGCATGAAGCAAAAATACATGATGTTGTCTATGATGATATTAGGCCCAAGACAGCTAGGAAATGACATTGATGTTTATCTAAGTCCGTTGATTGAAGACCTGACAAAGTTGCGGGACGATGGGGTTTTAGTGTTTGATGGGTTTCAGAATGAGACTTTTCTAATGCGTGCAACACTTTTTTGTACCATTAATGACTTTCCAGCATATGGGAATTTGAGCAATACGGTGTTAAGGGTCATCATGCATGCCCCATCTATGAAGAAGACACAAGCTACATACAACTAAAACATGGTAGAAAAATAGTCTACACTAGGCATCGGCGTTTTTTAAAACCTCATCACCCTTACAGGCGATTGAAAAAGGCATTTAATGGAAGTCAAGAGCACGAAACTGCGCCGATACCGTTGATTGGTGAGCAGGTCTTCCAGCAAGTTTAACTCCTAAATACTACATTTGGAAAGACCCAAAAGAAGGAAAAAAGTAAGACTTGCATATGGAAGAAGAGGTTGATTTTCTTTGATCTTCCGTACTAGTCTGATCTGGATATTAGACAATGAATTGATGTTATGCATGTGGAGAAAAATGTATGTGATAATGTCATTGGGATGCTCCTTAACATTCAAGGCAAGACAAAAGATGGTTTGAATACACATCAAGATCTAGCTGAGATGGGTATACGATCGCAGTTGCATCCAATGTCTGATGGTAAAAAAATATACTTGCCTCCAACTTGTCATACTTTGTCCAAAAAGGAGAAGATCAGTTTCTGTTAGTGTCTGTGCCGGGTCAAAGTCCCCCAAGGATACTCTTCAAATATTAAGAGCCTTGTGCAGTTGAAGGATCTGAAGTTAGTAGGGTTAAAGTCTCACGATGTTCACATCTTGATGCAACAATTGTTACCGGTGGCCATATGAGACATTTTGCCTAACAAAGTAAGGCTAGCCATAATGCGTCTGTGCTTTTTCTTCAATGTCATATGTAGCAAGGTCATTGATCCTGTGAAGTTAGATGAGCTGGAAAACAAGGCTGCTATTATACTGTGCCAGTTGGAGATGTATTGTCTTCCTACTTTCTTTGACATCATGGTCACTTAATTGCTCATTTGGTCAGAGAAATCAAATGTTGTGGGCCTATTTTTTTGCGGTGGATGTACCCGGTTGAGCGATACATGAAGATCTTAAAAGGGTATATGAAAAATCTGCATCGTCTGGAAGCATCTATTGTTGAAAGGTACATTGTAGAAGAAGCCATTGATTTTTGTTCAGAGTAGATTGAAAAGGCTAAACCGGTTAGGCTTCTCGAGTGTCGGCATGACGACAAGGTGGGCGGTAAGGATTCAAGAGGACTACATGTTATCACTCCAAGTGTAGAAGATTTGTTACAAGCTCACTTGTATGTGTTGAATAATAGTAATGAAGTTTTGCCATACATACTTCAACATGAAGGTTTAGTCAAAGAAAGTAATCCAAAAATGTCAAAGAACTGGGTCTTGAAAAAGCATAACAGGACTTTCCTTGATTGGTTTAAAGATACAATCTTTGCTGATGAAAATGCTTCTGAAACATTAAGAAAGCTAGCAGATGGGCCTAATAGAAATGTTACAACTTGGCAAGGATACGACAGAAACAAGTATTCCTTTTATATAAAAGCACAAGACGAGAAAAGTAAAATGCAAAACAGTGCGGCACCCTAAGGGCTGAATCTCAACACTTCGCCAGTGTACATGATGACAATCCATGTGTAGCTTCCATCCTTTACTTTGGATTCATTGAAAAAATTTGGGAGCTTAACTATGTCAAATTTACTATTTGTGTTTTCAAATATAAATGGATTAACAGCAACAACGACGTGTAGACCGATGATGTGGGATTTACATTGGTAGATCTAAAGAAACTAGCTTACCAGAATGACCTTTTTATCAGGGCAAAACAAGCAAAACATGTATTTTATGTTCAAGACCCTTGTGATAAAAGGTGGTCAGTGGTTCTACACAGGAAAATAATTGGTGTTAATGTAGAAGATGATGATCATACATTGATACTTATGTTAGTCCTTTGTCCACACAAATATCGCCTAACGTCATTGGAGAAGAAGAAGCTAACGATGTTCATGCTAATCGTAATGATCATGATGAAGGAGAATTAATTAACATCGTCTAATGTAATTTTCTTATTATGCGTGCAATGATTTGAGTCCATTCATTTAAATAACCGATTACAATTTTTTGATAATGTTAATTAAATAATGTTTTTTTTCTTTGCAGGCAGATGGCTAGTCCACCCAGTTCTCCTCCTCTTCCTCCTCCTCCTATAGAAGCAGTATCACAGTCGTTGTCTACTTTGAAGCGGACAAGAAAAGCCACACGGCTACGATCATTGGCGACTAGACTAGTTGGGGCTGACAGACCGATGGTTCACGTTGATCATGTGACCGAGAAGGCCAAAAGTCCCCACAAGAAGAAATTAAGAACATATTTGGGGATTGTTGCTCGTGATAAGGTTGACATGACATACGAGACTTGGAAGCAAGTCCCTGCTGCTCAGAAGGATCTGATATGGGAGGATATTCAGGTATTTTAGTTTTCATTTTGCATATTGTTTATTAGCCAAAAAATTTCATTTATTAACAATAAAACCTAATTTATTGTTTGTCAGACTGAATTTGATATCCTTGAAGCATCTGACGTTAGGACAAAGAAGAAAATACTTTAGTTTGTGGGGGAGCGGTGGAGACAATTTATGTCTGACTTGACGTCAAAATGGACACTTGCAGTTGACAAGGACAGTGTCGATGACACTGTATGCGAAAAATACGGCATTACCAAGGAGAAATGGGCCCAATTTTGTCAGAGCTGTAGAGACCCCTCATGGGAGGTATGTACATTGTGATTTTCATTGTTTTCAAGTTTAAATTCACTTCTTATAATACATTGTAATAATGAGTTTGATTAATGTTTGATTTTTGCAGGATGTGCGGAAAAAGGCACACGCCATCCAGAAGTAGAATGTTGCCCCCCACGTGTTGTCTCATGGGGGTTATGAATATTTAGAAAAGAAGTTGATGGATGAGAAAAGAAAGAAAAAACAGGAGGAAGCTGCTCAATTCGGAAGTACTGAGGCCATGATTGATCCTTCATCTCCCATCAGACGACACGTGAAGTGGAAGATGACCTACACCAAAAAAACTGGCCAGATGACATTTGAGGTAGCAAAGGAAATTGCTGAGAAAATTGTAAGTCACTTTTAATCAATAATCGTAATTAGTTATGTTTATTTTGTCACAATCTTTGGCATGCAAATGTATTCTATACATGATTCGTTGGAGGAGCAGGCGTCACAGGGTTCGTTTGTCCCCCATGGACGTCAAGATGTCTTGATTGCTGCCATTGGTCGACCAGAACACCCTGGTCGTGTGCATGCTTCTGGAGCCAGTGTGACCATCAAACAATACTTTGGACCGGCTCAACGGACCTCCCGCACTTCTTCCTCCGTCGCTCCTGAAGAACTAGAGCAACTGACTCAACAAATCAGGGACTAGCTGGAGGAGTCGATTACAGAAAAAGTGACTCGGCAACTGATGTTATCCTTCAGCCAGATGCAGTCCCAGTTTCAGTCACAGATGCAATCACAGGGACTTGCACTATCTCTGGAGCCTGAGGTTGGTCCCTCAACTACTCGTGTCAACACAAAGGGGAGTTGTGTTGATCCCTCAGCGATTGATCCAGACACGGGTGACTCAGAAAAATATGGGTTGTACATCGAAGAAAATCTTCCTCGCCTGGTTGCCCTAGGAAGAGTTTATGAGGGATCCACAATCGTTCACAACATCCCTTTGTTGTATGATCAAGTGAAGGTTGGTGTTTAGGAAGTTAAAGATGCAGATGCTCTCATTCCTATACCCACTGATGAGGTTATTTTAGTGGGGCAGACACTTAACACCTTCCTTGCTTGGCTGACACATCTCGTCAAGCGTTTATCAGAACAAGTATTTTACTCTCATTATATGCTTCTTTTTTTCAATTGAATTGTTCACTGTAATTAAATTATGTTAATTAACTATGTTGGATAAACAAGAAGCTGTGTCTCTAGCAAAACCTGCAGATAGGCCGGATCCCGAGGTTGATAATCTCTTATATCTAATGACATTGACCATCCCACAAATTTTTTTGAAGTCGTTGCAGGTTATGTGGGATGCTTCCCTTTTTAAGCTGTTTAATTCAGACTTCCCCTTGTACATAAAGCATAAAGATCTGTCTGAAATAGCACACGGTGGTCAATGTCTCAGCATCTTTGTTATACAGTTGTGGATTCTGTAAGTCAATTTAGATTATTGTTAATTACCTGAGTTATTGTTTTAGATTGATACATAATTTACTTTGTGTTAACAACAATAGATATATGATTGAGACAAGTATGCGATTGGGGAATTCTGATGTGTATGGATTCCTCGAGCCACAGTCCATCCAGTGATCTGGGCAGTCATAGTTTGAATCAGAAAGTTACATGAAGAACTGGATGCAGAGTTCAAAATGGGATGCCTACCTGGGAGCCTACCTGAATGGGTAAGTAAAACCAAACAAATGAATTTAAATAATGTATAATACTACAATAACCTATATTAGTCTCCACTGTAGTGCACACTGGCAAATGGTTGCCATTTTGCCTAAGGAAAATCTTGTTGTCTGATTTTGTTCCTTACATAATAGGCCAGACAACTATCTGAAAGGATTAATTAACAAGTAAATGTTGTTTCTCAATACATTTACATTAGCATTAGTCAACAACATCAATATTTTAATGTTCCTTGTATTCAACAGTGCTTTGAAAGGAGTTGACGATACTTCACAACCCAAATCCATGGCTGCAGGTGCTAGGTGGATTGTTGTTAAAGTAAGTATTTTAAACAATGCTTTTACTTATATATATTTTATGTCTGTGTACACTAATCTGTAGTTAACGTTGAATATCTAAATTTCATTATGTATTTAGTATAATAAACAAAAAGGAAGCACTGAGTGTGACTATTACGTGATGCACTGGATGTCAACTATAATTTTAGGAAGTTTTAGGAATAATTAGGAAATGGCAATTGTTTATTTCAAACAAATTTGATTTTCTTATCATTGGTATTATATTATTAACTTATGTTTTATTTTATCTTGCAGTATTTTAATGATGTTAGACCATTGGAGTCAGACACATTGAAGGCGCTTCGCATCCAGTGGGCAAACTATTAGCTCAAAGTTAGAAATGAAACTCAGTTTACTAGCTTGTAATTTTAGTTAGGATGTTAGGCAACTTAGGATGTTAGGCAACATTGTAATTTTAGTTTAATTCATTAGTTTACTACCTTGCTTTACAATTGATGTAACCTTTTAACATTAATTGAATATTCTTTATTCATAGTCATTAATAAATTTTTATTGATATATAGTTATCAATTGATTTTTACAATGGATAGTTTACTAGCTAGCTTTATGCTAAAAACTACTTCAAAATAGAATGCAAATGATATATGCTTGTGGTCTGATTTCAAATTTGTAGGTTGACTTTTGGATTTATTGAAAAAACATGCATTAAAAAAAATTCCTAATAACAACATCGGTTTTTTTAAAAAATTGATGTTAACCTACGCAAACAACATCAATTTTTCCAAAAACCGATGTTAACTATCAATGTTAACATTGGTTTTCAACAAAAACCGATGTTAACTTCCAAAATGTTAACATTGGTTTTCTACAAAAATTGATGTCAAATTCCAACGCTACTACCTTTTTTGTGTAATTCTTATTATATAACATCAGTTATTTAAATATTCGATATTAACATTAATACTTTCAACGTCGGTACTTTCAACATCGGTTAATAACCGATGTTGAAAGTCCTAAATAACTGATGTAAAAAACATATTTTCTAGTAGTGTATGATTTTTGATGAAACAAAGGTACTCAATTGTAAAAAGTTTTTGGAAGCTGACTTGGCTTGGCACAAACATTTGTAAAATATAGCAGATTGAGCTTGGAGTAGAATAAAGAAAATTTTCTTAAATGGCTCCAAAATTTAAAGTCTAAAAGAAATTTTATTTCGGTTATTTCATGAATATGAATTTGCTTGTGCCAACTTAGATATTTACCCTATTTTTTTATTCAATAGCAAAAGAGAGCATAAATTTTCTAAAAAATAAAAAAATGTTATGAAGTATAAAAAATGATACTTAAATACTATCTCTGGCTTTTTTATATAAAATAAGTTATAGCATAAAATACATTATAACTTTTTGTTTTATAAAAAGAATTGGAGAGAGTATAATAGAATATAATTAATTAGGAAAACAATTAATATGTGAATAGTATCGTTAAATAATTAAAATTCTCTGTAAAAAAACGATATTATCAAAACCATTACATATTTATATTATAATTTTAATTATTTTTTGCCATAATTTATTCTTATCAAAATCCGGGGATTGAGTCGTGATGTAAGCTCCATTGGAGCTTGTAGGCCTAGGATCTTTTTCATTAATGGATTCCTTTGCTTCTTGGAAGATGAATAGCAGCGGAATGGAGAAGGAAGAGAGAGAGGAGATGCCACTTCAAGGAGAAGATGAGTCTAGAAGAAGCTCACCATCATAGGAGGCCATAGATAAGAGCTTGGAGGAAGAAGGAGATGAATGAAGGGAGAGGAAGAGAAGAGCACAAAATTTTGTGCTCTAAAAGAGCTCTGAAATCTAAAGTTTAATTTTCAAATGATCAAAGTTGAAAAAATGTACACACATGACCTCCATTTATAGCCTAAGTGTCACACAAAATTGGAGGGAAATTTGAATTTCTATTTAAATTTCACTTGAATTTGTGGAGCCAAATTTTGGAGCCAAAATTTCACTAATTATGATTAGTAAATTTTAGCTATGGTTCAACCCACTAATTCAAGATCAAGTCCAAGATTCTCCATTAAGTGTGCTTAGGTGTCATGAGGCATGTAAAGCATGAAGGACATGCACAAAGTATGACTATATGATGTGACAATGGGGTGTAGCAAGCAAATGCTCACTTTCCCCTCTAAAATTTAATTGGATTAGGCTTCTCCCAATTCAATTAAATGTATTTACCAACACACACATCAAATATTCACTTAATGCATGTGAAATTACAAAACTACCCCTAATATAGAAACTAGTCTAGGTGCCCTAAAATACAAGGGCTGAAAAATCCTACATTTCTAGGGTACCCTACTTATATTATGGAGTCTTAAATACAAGGCCCAAAAATAATGAAATCCTAATCTAATATGTACAAAGATAAGTGGGCTCATACTTAGCCCATGGGCCCAAAATCTACCCTAAGGCTCATGAGAACCTTAGGGCCTTCTCTTGCATCTCTGACCCAATCTTCTTGGAGTCTTCTATCCAATGCTCTTGGGGGGTAGGATTGCATCATTCCCTCCCCCTTCAAAAGGATTTGACCTTAAATCCATAGGTTCTTGAAACTCAGGGATTCTTTCCTCAACACCTGTAAAAAGAATAAAAACATATGTATTAGTGATGCTGGGTATGTTAGAGTAGGGTAAGGACTGAAAACCCCTTTCCTGACCATCTTCCTATGAGAGAACATAATTCCTCACCAACTCAATGAGTGGTGCTACAAGTATAAAAAAATATGGGACAAGCCTTTTGTAAAAGTTTGTTAAGTCATTGAAGCCCCAAATTTCCCTTATACATGGTGGAGTAGGCCACTCAGGAATGACCTTTATTCTCTTAGGGTCCATGGGAAGCCCTTGATCACTATTTAAAAAGTTAAGGAAAGTAATGGAATAAAACATACCTTTGTCTTTATTTTCATGTTGATTATTCCTACAAAAAATTATGACAAACCTAAGGTGTCCGATATGAGCACCTAAGTTTGTATTGAAACAAAAAATAAGAACAAACCTACCTAATGAGTCCCTGTGTATACAAATCATGAAGATGTTGGGTGCATGAGTGATTTTACAAAAGAGGGTTGCACCACTCAACACATTCATCATACCACCTATCATAGGGATTTGGTGCCTCATAATACTTATTTTGGGCACCAACAAAGCATAAGGATATAAGCTCTTACAAACCAAACCCTTATCCAACAACTCCTTTACTTGAGGAATAACCTCAAGCTCAAGAGGTATGGCGGTGCTAAGGGATGTTTCCCTTGATAGAAGAAGGTAGAAAGATTGTTTAAGAAGGAGTGCTCTTTTGATATCACATTTTGTTGCAAAATGATTTTCCTTCTTAACAATCTTCTTGGAGGAATCCTTTTCCTCTTTTTCCTTCCCCTTGGCCTTTGAAGACAAGGCCTTACTATCCTTCTTTTTCTTTTGGTTTTCTAGTTTTTCTTCCTCATCCCTCTTATCTTTCATAGTTAGTTGATCCTTGGCCACTTGTGAAGGTGTTTGAGGATGCAACACAAATTTAGTGCCAAGATGGGTGAGGGTAATCTCATTAGTTAGGCCATTGTAAATGATCTTCCTATCAAATTTCCATGGCCTTCCTAAAAGAATATGTCCTGCCTCCATGGGAACTATATCATAATTAACTTTATCCTTATATGTCCCAATGGAGAAAGGTACCTTCACTTGTTGGTTAACTATCATTTCCCCTTGCTCATTGAGCCATTGAAGTTTATAAGGTTTTGGGTGGGAAATGATAGTGAGGTTCAACTTGGAAACTAATCTTGTGCTACAACAATTGCAACAAGATCCACTATCCACAATGAGAGAACAATTTTTATCTAAAATTTTGCATCTTGTATGAAAGATGTTCTCTCTTTGGGATTGAGATAGATCACAAGATTGACCTCCAAGGAGTCTTCTAAACCAAAAGAGTTTTAACAAGACAAATTTTCAAGGATTCTTCAACAATTAAAGCAATGAAAAGCATATAAAAGCAAGCTAGGACTCAAAGATAAACTTAGAATGACTCTAGAGTAGAGTAAAAAAAACTAAAAAAAAAGACTCAAGAAACCTCTAGTTTTGGAACTTGTATTAACAGTAATTTTCAATTGAAATTTCAGAACTAGGATTAGTATAAAATAGGCACCAATTATAGAACAAATTTTGAGCAAAACAACAAGCACACTTCCCTTTCACTTTTTTTTCCTGGACACTGATTTTTCTTTCAAATTGTGTGATTTTTATTATTTTTTCCTGTAATTCCAAATCACTTGGTTCAAAAAACGTAGTTACCAATTCCCAGTAATTTATACAAGTTCATATGTTCAAGCTGCCAGTACCAGCGATTTCAACCTAGAAATCAAGAGTAGTGTTTATGTTGCTTAAGGTTTGGATAGTTACAATTTGTGTTTGCTTATGCTCAATTATCTTGAATAACACAATTCAAGAGAGCTTAAGACTTATTTTGATTCAAAAATCCAGCCACAACTCAGCACCACAACTCAACTTCATCATAGGCATCATGTAGGAAACTTAGAAAAAAAAAGGAGTTCAACAACAAGACTACTTCTAGGAATTGATTTAGAACATGTTATGAACTAAATAACATGCATGAATTAGACTCAAAATTCAAAAGATAGGCTAAGAATGACAAGAATACATGAACAAATGTATCTAGAATTTAATCAACAAAAATAAAAATTTAACACAAACTTAAAACATAATGTGACAATTACTATGACTAAGCATGACTCTAAGACAACATGGATTAAGTGATTTACACTTAGATTTTTGTTTTTTTTTTCTAATCAATATTTTGGAAGAAAATTTAGATCTAAGGTTCAGTACAAGAATATTATGAATGAAAAATGGCAGAACCTAAAATCAACACAAAAACATGATTCAAGAGTAAATCTACAAAATTTGAACCATAGAAATGCAAGAATAAGTGTAGATCTAAGATTTAATCGGTTTATTTTTTTTAATCTACTCTAAACAACACAAAACCACAAGAAAATGGAGGATATACATGGAGAATAAGATGAAGAACAAGGAATTAAAGAGAATTCACCAAACAAAAAGATAGAGGAAGCAAAAGAACATCACCTAGATGAAGATGCTCTGATACCACATGATGTAAGCTCCATTGGAGCTTGTAGGCCTAGGATCTTCTTCATCAATGGATTCCTTTGCTTCTTGAAAGATGAATGGCAGTGGAATGGAGAAGGATGAGATAGAGGAGACACCACTTCAAGGAGAAGATGAGTCTAGAAGAAGCTCACCACCATAGGAGGCTATGGATAAGAGCTTGGAGGAAGAAGGAGATGAATGAAGGGAGAGGAAGAGAAAAGCACGAAATTTTGTGCTCTAAAAGAGCTCTGAAATCTGAAGTTTAATTTTCAAATGATCAAAGTTGAAAAAATGCACACACATGACCTCTATTTATAGCCTAAGTGTCACACAAAATTGGAGGGAAATTTGAATTTCTATTCAAATTTCACTTGAATTTGAAATTGAATTTGTGGAGCCAAATTTTGGAGCCAAAATTTCCCTAATTATGATTAGTAAATTTTAGCTATGGTTCAACCCACTAATCCAAGATCAAGTCCAAGATTCTCCACTAAGTGTGCTTAGGTGTCATGAGGCATGTAAAGCATGAAGGACATGCACAAAGTGTGACTATATGATGTGGCAATGGGGTGTAACATGCAAATGCTCACTTCCCCCTCTAAAATTTAATTGGATTGGGCTTCTCCCAATTCAATTAAATTTATTTACCAATACACACACCAAATATTCACTTAATGCATGTGAAATTACAAAGCTACACCTAATACAAAAACTAGTCTAGGTGCCCTAAAATACAAGGGCTGAAAAATCCTACATCAATGGTAATGTAGTTATATTTTGAAGGGTCATGACTTTTCAAATTGAATTTCAGAAGTTCTGTTACTGGTAATTGATTACACATCAATGGTAATGGATTACACATCAATGGTAATGGATTATAGCTTTTAAATTCAAATTTCAAAATCCTTTTGAAATGCTGATTTGCAAAATTTATCTTCTGGTAATCGATTACAGGTCCTGGTAATCGATTACCAGAGCCTTTGCTATCTTGGAAACAGTTTGTTTTAAGACAAAAACCAATCAACCAATGAGATTGTTTGAGGCCTTATCTTTTTCTTGATCTTGTTTGCTTAACCTTAAATTAATCTTGAAGCAATGTTTAACCTTTGAATGTTTGTTGAAGCAACCTTGGCATCATCAAAACCTTGTATTCATACACCCACATTCTCCCCCTTTTTGATGATTACATTCATTATCAAGTGAATTCTTTTCGGCATCATCAAAACCTGCGTTATTCACATTCTCCCCCTTTTTGATGATGACAGCCATTATCAAGTATATTCTTTTTGACATCATCAAAACCTGCATGATTCACATTCTCCCCCTTTTTATGATGACAACCATCTGTAGGTTAAGAGTAAAAGGAATATCTATTTGGGTTGTTTACTCCCCCTTGATTTTGCAATGATTGCATATATGAGACAGTTGAATATTTCACATATATAAAAAAATTGTCTCAATAAAAATAGATAATTTCCCTTACTATCTTAGCTTTTTATCTATCTCTCCCCCTTTGTCAACATCAAAAACAAATCATGAGGAAAGAGAAGAAAAGCATTCAACAATTTATAATGAATTAAAAAAGTAGAGCATGCCATACGTTCAAAGTATCATTTCTTGGCCCAAAAGAAAACTGATACCACTTGTTGGAATATATGATAATCAAATGATATCAAAAGGCCTTTTTCACATAATTGATAAATACTTAATAAACTATTCTTAAGACCATGAATAAATAAAACATTTTCTATTGAGGTAGAGAGATTCATACTTAGTTTTCCAACTCCAACAATTTTACCTTTCTTGTTGTCTCCATAGATCACATGTTCACTATTTTTAGGAGAAATATGAATAAACTTTGATGCATCTCCCACCATGTGTTTAGAGCAACCGCTATCAATGTATGAACTTTACTTCAAGGAGTCCATCATTCATATAATCATATTTTGACTTTGGTACCCAAATTTTCTTGGGTCCAAAGTTTTGACTAAGGATCCTTTTGGAACCCATACAATTTTCACTCCATTATCTTTTTCTTGATCTTGTTTGCTTGACCTTGAATTAATC
The DNA here is from genome assembly GCF_000004515.6 of Glycine max. Lineage (NCBI taxonomy): Eukaryota > Viridiplantae > Streptophyta > Magnoliopsida > Fabales > Fabaceae > Glycine > Glycine max. The sequence continues at coordinate 30,807,016 of NC_038250.2, read as the reverse complement.
TTAAAAAGCAATGCTTAACCTTTGAATGTTTGTTAAAGAAACCTTGACATCATCAAAACCTTGTATTCGTACACTCACACCAACAATTTACTAAAGGACAATGTTAGCTACAACGGGAAGTAAACGATCTCGCTTTGCAAATTTTAGTTTTGCCTCTCTTTATTAGGCATTGCTAACATTTGAATTTAAAGAAAGGACCAAATGTAAGAAAATAAAAGGAATTTCCAGAATATTTCTTAAGGTTTTCTTTAGTTGTAAAAGAGGACCACATGAAATTGTTTGTACTATTATTCCTATTCTCTCCATTTATAGCATGCCATGTGGTTTCACCTTCATCTATGAGATAACGGTCATAGCAAGGCTCAATTCTAATCCGTAATGAATCCTTCACAGAAGTCTATAAAAGGTGCCTCTTTCTCAAGAAATCAATAGTGAAGTATATCAAGTGAAAATGAGCAAAAGTTCTTTGAAGTGAAGCGATGTTAAAATTTATGGACAATACACTTGCATTTAATTTGTTCATCCATTGTCAAGCAAAATTTATTTATATTTGAGTTTTATTGTATTCATTGAAACTTTTGTTTGTGAAAGCCAGGAGTGACTTAGTGAAAAACAATGCTTAAGTGTTCTTAGACTTAGGGGGAGTCTAAAGTTGTGCCAGTAGTGGCCTAGAGAATACATGTCTAGCAAATATTATATGGATAAAATACTTGTTTGTAATTAAGTACTAATTAGTGGAACCCTTTTTAGTTTTGTAAATAAGAATTGGACGTAGTTTTATTTGAGTGAACCAATATAAATTAAGTGTTTCCACTTCTTGTTAGGTCCAGACGACCATGTGTCTCATCCAGCCTAGATTTTGATGTTAAAATAAGTATAAATTATTGATATTATAACGAGTTTTTGACAAGTGGACAAGATTATTATGTTAAAAGAATATCACCCACATCTATAGAAAGTATGTTTATTTTAACCAAGCATCCAACATACTATATTCACTGAGCATCCACTTTCATGCATAAAAACATAGCACGTTGTCATAAGGTAAACTCATGCGTCTAGTCGCAAAGACTGTATCACGAAAAGGGAAGTGCTTATGTACTGTTTTATTCACATTATATTTTTCTCTCTTACATTTGAATAACTAACATTTGAATTTAAGAAAAAGATAGTATAGAAGAGAATAGAAGGCTTTTATGGAATATTCTCTTGACGGTCGCTTTCACAGTGGACAAAAAGCACATGGCGTTGTCTGTACTTTTTATAAATCTTACCATTTAGAGCTTGACACATCGACCAAATCCTTTTTGTGAGACAACAATCCTACCAAGATAACAACATAGATACTACAATAGATATCTCACTAAAGACTATAAAAGGATGTCTTTGTCAATGAAGCAGCTGATGAAAAATGAGAAAAAAAAGAACAAGAGTGCAAGAAATATTTGAAGAGAAACTCTATTATTAGCGCAACAAGTTTTACATTGTTATTATCTTTTGCAAAAGCAATGTAGTTCGCATTTGTGCTAAATTGTATATGCAATCTTTGAGTGTTAAGAATAATTGTATTCGATCAAACATTTGTTTGTGAAAGCCAGAGTGGCATGATGTTAAAAAATATTTGGATTCTTAGATTCAGGGAGAGTCTATTGAGATACTAGAAGTGGTATTAAGAATACTTGTAAAGCTAGGAGTGGCCAGTTAGAATACTTCTTTGTAATTAGTTATTGATTAGTGGAAGCCTTTACTAGTGAGTAAAGGAGAACAAGACATAGTTCAAGTTGAGCGAACCAGCATAAACAAAGTTATTCTTTCTCATTAGTCTAATTGTTATTAGTGGATGACCAATGTTTGTCTCTATTTTTATCCATACTTTCTCTGTTATTGCGAAAAGTTTTTATCTTTGATATACACACTATCCAACCCTTCCTTTTAGTGTATTTCTTGCAATTATAGTTGGAAAAAATGCTTGGCCTTGAGGGTTGAGTATGTAATGGAAAAGATCCTATATATATCAAAGATATGGAAGAAGGACTTGCCACCAACAAACCACCTGATGCAATCCTACCCCCCAAGGGTATTGGATAGAAGAATCCAAGAGGATTGGGCTAGGGTTACTAAAGAAGGCCCTAGGGTTCTCATGAACCTCAGGGTAGATTTTTGACCCCATGGGCCAAGGTTGGATCCCCTCTTCTTTGTAAATATTAGAATAGATTTTTCCTTCTTTTGGGCCTTGTATCTGGCCATTCTAGTAGTATAGGATTTTAGCCTTGTATTTCAGGGCATTTTGAGTAGTCTTTGTAGTAGGAACTTTTTTGTATTTTCATGTATTTTGTCATGGGGGTGAGCTTAGCTATTATAGGAGGTGTGTAGCTAATCTCTAGCTTCTCATCTCAAGGAGGTGAGCTTAGCTATTAGAGAGGTTTGTGTAGCTAAGCTCTAGCTTCTCTAGGAACCTTCTCAAGGAAGCTTCTCAAAGAAGCTTCTAAAGGAAGTGTCTCAAGAAAGCTTCTCAAGGAAGCTTCTCAAGGAAGTTTCTCAAGGAAGCTACCTAGGCTATAAATAGAAGCATGTGTAACACTTTTTGTAACTTTGATGAATGAGAGTCTTGTGAGACACACTTCAAAGTTCAACTTTTCTCCCTCTTTTCTTCCTTCAAGTTCGTGCTCCCCCCTCTCTCTTTCTCTCTCTCTCTCTCTCTTTCTTTTCCTCCATTGAAGCTTCCTCTTTAAGCTTCTTATCCAAGGCACTTTCTTGGTGGTGAAGCTCCTTCTTCCATGGCTTATTCCCTAGTGGATGGTGCCTCCTTTCACCTTTAATCCTTTATCTTCTGCTGCATGTCCATGGTGGAAAATTACCATTGAAGGAACTCATTGAAGCTCAAAGATCCAGCCTCTATAGAAGCTTCACAAGCAAGCTTCCATCAAGTGGTATCAGAGCACAAGAGCTTCAAGTAGGTGCTTCTTAAACCTCTATTAATTTTCAGCTTTACCTTCTCCTCCATTGTCGTTTCTTCATTTTTCTCCATGTATCTCCTCACATGTCTTGTGCTAAATGTTGTTAACATGATTCTTTAGAGTTTCCACTGATTAACCTTGCCATAGAAGCTAGATTTGATTTTCTATGGTTTAAATTTCTTGTTCTTGTTCTTGAACCATGAATTGTGTTGAGTTTGGGTTCCTTTGATTTTTGTCTTGTTATTTTTTGTGGCTGAAACCTAAACCGTAAAATTCTTACAAAAACATTAAATTAGAAGAAAACCTCAAAAATCTAGAGTGACTTGTTCATCTATTGTAGTTTTTTCATAGAAGTCATGTCTAGTCATGAAACTTGTCACATAAGATTTCTTATGTTGTGCTGAATTTTATTTTTCTCGTTTCTTTGTCTAACTCATTTGTTCATGAGTGTATGAAATTCTTTTATCCTATTATTTGATTTGAGTAAAATATTTCATGTTAATTATTCCTTAACATGTTCATGCAAAATTCTTAGAGAGTCTTTGATTGTGAACCTTTTCTTGAACTTATAGGTTTTCTTATGAGTGTGTCTATTGCGAATTTGAGTTTTGGTGATTGAATTGCTGGCTGAAATTTTGATCCTAAGTGAATATTGAACTCCTAACACTGTGGTAAACAAGCCTAGTGAGCTCAACATACATAAGAAGGTTGAAAGTAAGCCCAAGGCAATCAATATACCATGCTTAAAAAAAATTTGAAGTCTGAAATTGCTGGTGCTGGCATCTTGAACATACGAACTTGTAAAAATTACTGAGAATTGGTAACTGCGAATTTTGAGCTGAAATGTTTATGGAATTTTTTGGACATCTGGAAAAAAATTATAAAAAAAGAACCAATGGATTTGGAAAAAGAAGAAAATACGAACAATCACACAAGTTGACAAAAAAATTAGAGTTCAGGAAAAAGAAAAGTGATAGGGAAACGTGCTTGTTGTTTTGGCTCGAAATTTGTGCTATAATTGGTTCCTATTTTATACCAATCTTAGTTCTGAAATTTCAATTTAAAATTAGTGTGAAAACAAGTGCCAAAACTAGAGGTTTGTTGAGTCTTTTTTTTTTCGTTTTTTACTCTACTCTTGAGCCATTCTATGTTTCTCTTTGAGTCCTAGTTTGCTTCTATGTCCTTTTCATTGCTTTGATTGTTGAATAATCCTTGAAAAAAATTGTCTTGTTAAAACTCTATTGGTTTAGCTTTCATTTCATTTTATTTTGGTGGTTGGTTATTGCTTGTCTCTCTGTTTCCTTGTTGTGAGTTTCCATATAGGGAATTGGAAATGAGGATTGGTGCCATCCATTGAAGAATTTCAGTCAAGAAGTGAGGGGCCAACCACCTTAAGAGCTATTGGACTAAGAAGCACTCCAAATTGAGTGAATCACCAAAGAGAGAACAACCACCAAAATTGAGGACCGTTTTGTAATTTGCAATTTACTTACCTTCATTGCTTTCAAGTTTTGTAACAAAATGGCCTTTCATTGGAAGTGTGTTGGGAACCTCCAATAGGTTACCAAACTTCTATTTGTGTGTAATAATTTTAGGAAATTTTACCTTAGGATTGTGAGTGTTTTGTTCGGAGCCTTAAATGTGGTCATCCAAACACTCTTAGGATTCACCTAGTGTACATTTCTTGCTTATTTTCATAGCTTATTTCCTTTACCTTCCATTGTCAAACCGCCTAGATAGTTTGCCTTTTACCAATTACTTTTTACCTTATCTTTCACACCTCTTTTAGTATTTATTTTGGCTAGTTTCAACCATAGTTTCTTTTACCTTTTGTTTTCAAACCCCCGACAAGAAAGAACCACAACTTAGAAACCAACATGAGTCTTCATTCTTCATCTAGTATTAATGGTGAGGGTTCTACTCCTAAGGACCCCTTGTATAAGATATTAAATGAGTTGGGATCCCTTAAGTTGTGGAAGGAAAAACAAGAGAGAAAAGAAAAAGGAAAAAAAAGAGTGGAAGAAATAAATCAAGATGAAAAAGAGAAAATAAGGGAAGAAGAAATAAGAAAAATACTAAAAGAGTTAAGAAAAGAAAAACATGCCTCCTATAGTAGTCATAACTCTTGCAAGAGCCTAAGTGAAGAACTTCGTGACTATTATGAAGGAAGACATAGGTCACATCTTAGACCTCACTCCCATAGGAGAAAAAAAGAAAGAAAGCCTTAACAGGCTAACATTAACCTCCTATACATCCATGGGAAGGAGAATGTAGAGGCTAACTTAGATTGGGTAAAAAGGGTAGAGCAATAACATAAAAGGAAGTCTACTTCAAAATCTTATGACTCTCACTCTTATCCAAAGAAAGACCAAGGGTAAGGCATCTTAGAGGTGACACCTTCTAATCCCAAAGATGATAAGGGGAAGATAATAGAAAAGCAACCATTTAAGGCTAGTATGCAAGAGAAGACAAGCTCCATAAAGTGCTTTAAATGTCTTGGAAAAGGACACATTACTTCTCAATGCCCCACCAAGAAACCCATGATTATGAAGGGCCAAGACATTTATAGTAGCCAAGATGAGGCTACTACTTCACCTTCCTCAAGTGAAAGTGAAGAAGCAAAAGGGGAATAATCTAGTGAAGAAATCTACCCCCAAGAAGATGGACAACCATTAGTGGTTAAAGAGAAGTGTAAGGAGGTAAGTGTCTCCTCCAAGAGGTTAGCTAAGAAGGAAAGTCATTTTACAATAAAGACAAACATTGAAGAAACTTCCCCTCTTAGACAACCTCCACATTTCCTCTTTTGTAAAAAGACACTTGTTAGCATTGCCACACCTCTTGGGGTTCAGGTTATTCCTCAAGTAAAGGAGTTGTTTGATAAGGGTTTGGTTTGTAAGAGCTTAAATCCTTGTGCTTTGTTGGTGCCCAAAATAGGTATTATTAGGCACCAAATCCCTAAAATAGATGGTATGATGAATGTGTTGAGTGGTGCAACCCTCTTTTGTTAAATCACTCATGCACCCAACATCTTCATGATTCGTGTACATAGGGACTCATTAGGTAGGTTTGTTCTTACTTTTGGTTTTAATACAAACCTAGGTGCTCATATGGGACACCTTAGGTTTATCATACTTTTTTGTAGGGATAATCAACATGAAAATACAGAAAAGGTACGTTTTATTGCATTACTTTCCTTAATTTTCTTAATAACGATCAAGGGGTTCCCATGGACCCTAAGAGAATAAAGGTCATTCCTGATTGGCCCACTCCACCAAGTATAAGGGAAATCTGGGGCTACCATGACTTAACAAACTTTTACAAAAGGTTTGTCCCATATTTTTCTATACTTGTAGTACCACTCATTGATTTGGTGAAGAACCATGTTCCCTCATGGGAAGATGCCCATGAAAGGGATTTTCAAACCTTATCCTACTCTAACATACCCAACATCTCTAATATATATGCTTTTATTCTTTTTACAAGTGTCGAGGGAAGGAGCCCAGAGTATGAAGATCCTTGGGATTTAAGGTCAAATCCTTTCCATGTTGGAGGGGATGATGCAATCCTACCCCCCAAGGGTATTGGATAGAAGAATCCAAGAGGATTGGGCTAGAGCTACTAAAGAAGGCCCTAGGATTCTCATGAACCTCACGGTAGATTTTTAAGCCCATGGGCTAAGGTTGGGTCCACTCTTCTTTGTTAATATTAGAATAAGTTTTTCCGTCTTTTGGGGCTTGTATTAGGCCATTCTAGTAGTATAGGGTTTTAGCCTTGTATTTCAGGGCATTTTGAGTAGTTTTTGTAGTAGGGACTTTTTTGTATTTTCATGTATTTTGTCATTGGGGTGAGCTTAGCTATTATAGGGAGTGTGTAGCTAAGCTCTAGCTTCTCATCTCAAGGAGATGAGCTTAGCTATTAGAGAGGTGTATGTAGCTAAGCTCTAGCTTCTCTAGGAATCTTCTCAAGGAAGCTTCTCAAGGAGTTGAGCTTAGTTATTAGGGGATGTGTATAGCTAAGATCTAGCTTCTCAAGGAAGCTTCTTAAAGAAGCTTCTCAAAAAAGTTTCTCAAGGAAGCTACCTAGGCTAAAAATAGAAGCATGTGTAACACTTTTTGTAACTTTGATGAATGAGAGTCTTGTGAGACACACTTCAGAGTTCAACTTCTCTCCCTTTTTTCTTCCTTCAATTTCGTGCTCCCCCCTCTCTCTTTCCCTCTCTCTCTCTCTTTCTTTTCTTCCATTGAAGCTTCCTCTCTAAGCTTCTTATCCAAGGCACTTTCTTGGTGGTGAAACTCCTTCTTTCATGGCTTATTCCCTAGTGGATGGTGCCTCCTTTCACCTTTTCTCCTTTATCTTCCATTGCATCTCCATGGTGGAAAAACACCATTGAAGGACCTCATTGAAGCTCAAAGATCCAACCTCCATAGAAGCTTTACAAGCAAGCTTCCATCAGCACCTCTATTGAGAGAGATAAAGTATGACTACTGGAAGGAGCTTATGATATCCCATTTTGAATATATTCGCAAAGACTGATGGGATGTGGTGGAAAACATAGATTACATACCATACAGTGACCAGCTAAATGAAATCCCCAAGCTCAGATTTTTCTTAAACACCAAGGCTATGAATGTAATGGTGTGTGCTTTTTCAGAAGAGGAGTACAAAAAGGTACATAGCTTCAAGAATACCAAACAAATGTGGAACTCCTTAGATGTAACATACGAGGGCACCTCATAGGTAAAGAGGAACAAACTCAGTCTCCTCACTCGTAAGTATGAACTCTTTTCCATGGAATAAAATGAAGACAAACAATGTATGTTTAGATGTTTTTAGACCATTCTTAATGAATTAAGATCCTTAGGTATAACTTATGATAATTATAATCACATTGACAAAATTCTAAGAAGTCTATCTAGGAAATGGAGACTACAGGTAACAACACTGAGAGCGATAAATAATCTTAAGTCTATGTCCCTTGAGGAATTGTTGGTACCCTCGAGGTTCATGAACAAGAGCTCTAGCAAGACGAAAATCTTAGAAAAGGAAAATATCTGGCTCTTAGCAATTAAAAGAACAAGAAAGAACCATTATCTAGAGAACAAGTATGGAGAAGGTCCTCCAAAGCGCTTAAAGTCAATGATTCATTTGACAATGAATTTGAAAAAGATGAGGATGAGGATGAACTCGCCTTCATCTCTCACAAAATCCGCAAGATGTTGTGAAAAAAAAGTGGGTCTAAATGGAGAATCTCTTCAAGAAGAATGCCTTGGGACAAGAAGGACAAAGAGAAAAGTTCCGTAGTCTAGTATGAGAGCAGAAACCCTGAACACTTCAAGTCAGAATATTCAGATCTAGAGAAAAATCAAAATAAAATGAAAATATTTAAGACTAAAGAAAATAAGGGGCTTATGTGCACGTGGGGACGTGGACGACACCTTGTCTAATGAAGATGATAAAGAAGCAAACATATGCCTGATGGAAGACAAAACCTCTAAAAGATCTGAATCAGACCAGGATAGTAAGGTAAATCTTGATGACCTTGAGTCTCTTAGGAAAGCGTATCATGAACTTTGATCAAACTCATCTATTCTTTCAAAAGCTTATAGAATCCTATGTAGAGATTTAAAAAATCTATCCAAAGATCATCTAAAGCTTAAGAAAACCCTTCAGGATAAAGAATATGGTTCAATGGATGAGTCCGTTTAAGCATGTAAAGCTTGTGAAACTCTTAAAGAAAAAGAGTTCAACTTGTGCATTGAGATAAAGACAAATGCCAGAACTTCTAGGAGCTGGAAAACATCAAAAAGAAGAAAGATATGATCTTTGGAGAGAATGTGCACAAGCACACAAATATTATGATGAATTTAAAGTGAGTAAACACAATCTTTGGGTGGAATGTGAAAAACACAAGAAATTTGTAAGTTTTTCTAAAAGATGAGCTTCTGAAGCATCAAGAACTTAAACGTCAATCTTAAGATGTTGTAAAACTTCATGAGGAAATAAAAACCTTAAATACTACATTATCCAAGTTTGTCAATGGAACAGACAATCGTAAAAAGTTGTCAGGATGATGTAGAAGTTATACTAACAAATCTGGAAATGGGTATGAGGGGAAGATACATGTTCATGATAAAGATACAATTATATGCTACTTCTCTAAAAGAACTGGACACATGATGTCCAGATGTAGGGATCGTCCTAAGAAGGGTTCCCCCATCCTGTTCATGACTAACACAAAAGAACCCAAAAGGATTTGGGTACCTAAGAAAAGAATTTTTCCTGTTACAGATATCCTTGATAATAGGAAGCAGACTCCTGTCATAGTATCTAGACAGTGCCTGCTCATGACACATGATGGAAGAAAAGTGTATGTTCCAATGCTTGACTCCCTATTATGGTGGAACAGTCATTCTTGGAGGCAATCCAAAAGGCAAAATAATTAGCAAGGGTAAGATCACTATTCATCCTTACCACACTATTGATAACATCTTATTTGTTGAAGGTCTTAATCATAATCTACTAAGCATAAGTCAATTACGTTAGAGTGGATATTGTGTATCCTTTTGCAAGGATGAGTGTGTCATCTAGTGTGATGATGGGTCTCCCCTATTCTCTGTAAATAGAAAAGTTAACCTCTACAAGATAAGACTAGGGGAACTCTCAAATCAAAAGGTGTCATGCTTAATCTCTATCAAAGAAAATCATAAGCTATGGCATAGAAAACTTGGCCAGGCAAAGGTGCCACTAATGAAATGCTCTGTGAAGATTTCTCTAAGTTAATGTAGACTGAGTTTGAAATGAGCATGATGAGTGAACTGAAGTTCTTTCTAGAATTGCAAATAAAGCAAAAACCTCGAGGTATTTATATTCATCAGACCAAGTATGTAAAAGAACTATTAAAGAAGTTCAACTTGAGTGATGAAAAAGGGATTAAGACTCTTATGCATCCCATTACACATCTTGGACTGGACAAGGAATCAACGAAGGTGGATGGAACCTTGTACAAAGCAATCATTGGCTCATTGCTCTACCTTGGTATGCCCAGGCTTGATATATGTTTTTTGTTTGTATATGTGCTAGATTCCAAAAGGAACCAAGGGAAGTTCATTTGATTGCAGTTAAATGTATATTCAAAAATTTAACTAGAACTTCTAAGCTTTGTCTTTTGTTCAAAAGAAGATAAAATTTCAGGCTCACAAGCTATTGCAATGTAAACTATGCTAGTGATAAAGTTGAAAGGAAAAGAACAAGAGGAATTTGTCACTTGATAGGAGGCAACATAGTCACATGGATATGCAAGAAGTAGGTATCAACTGCATTATTCGTTGCTGAAGCAGAATACATGTCAGCAACAAGTTGTTATGCTCAACTTCTATGGATAAAGAACTAGCTTGAAGACTATAGTGTCTATGAGAGTAAAATTCCTATCCATTGTGATAATTTAGCTACAATAAGTCTTTCGAAAACCTAACATTGAATTACAGAGAAATGTAGAAGCAAGCTTCATGATGAATCAAGATTGATTCAAAGAAGTTTTGATGATAACAAAGGTGATGACAAAAAGCTCAAAAGTCAAGAACACTTCATGATAACAAAGATGATGATCTCAAGAATCAAAGAATGAGTTCAAGATTGAATCAAGAACACTTCAAGGTTCAAGAGGAAATTTGATTTCAAGAATCAAGAATCAAGTTTCAAGATTCAAGTTCCAAGAATCAAGATCAAGATTCAAGACTCAAGATTCAAGACTCAAGATTCAAAAATCAAGAGAAGACTTAATCAAGATAAGTATTAAAAAGTTTTTTCAAAAACTGAGTAGCATATGAATTTTTCTCAAAACCTTTTACCAAAGAGTTTTTCTGGTAATCAATTACCAGATTATCGTAATCGATTACCAGTAGCAAAATAGTTTTCAAAAAGCTTTCAACTGAATTTACAACGTTCCAATTGATTTCAAAATGTTGTAATCGATTACAATGATTTGGTAATCGATTACCAGTGTGTTTGAACGTCGAAATTCAAATTCAAATGTGAAGAGTCACATCCTTTCACAAAAAAGCTTGGTGTAATCGATTACACTGATTTGGTAATCGATTACCAGTGGTAGTTTCTGAACAAAATCAAAAGTTGTAACTCTTCCAAAGGTTTTCAAGTTTTTCTAAAGGTTATAACTCTTCTAATGGTTCTCTTGACCAGACATGAAGAGTCTATAAAAGCAAGACCTTGATTTGCATTTGAACAACACTTACAACCTTTACAAGCAACTTTTCCACATTGATTTCTGAGTCTCTTTGAACTTCTTCTTCCTCTTCCTTTGTCAAAAGCTTTCTAAAGTTTTCTGTTTTTCAAACCTTGAAAAAAAAACTTGTGCTATTCATCCTTTTCATTCTCTTCTCCCTTTGCGAAAAAGAATTCGCCAAAGGACTAACCGCCTGAATTCTTTTTGTGTCTCTCTTCTCCCTTTTCCAAAAGAACAAAGGACTAACCGCCTGAATTCTTGTGTCTCCCTTCTCCCTTATCAAAGAATTCAAAACGACACAGTCTGAGAATTCTTTTGATTCTTCCCTTTCCCATATACAAAATATTTCAAAGGACTAACCGCCTGAGAATTATTTTGTATCCCCATTCACAAAGTTTCAAAGGTTTAACTGCTTGAGAACTTTGTCTTAACACATTGGAGGGTACATCCTTTGTGGTACAAGTAGAGGGTACATCTACTTGGGTTGTTGACTGAGAACAAGAGAGGGTACATCTCTTGTGGATCAGTTCTAGTGGAGGGTACATCCACTAGGTTGTTCAAAGAGAACAAGGGAGGGTACATCCCTTGTGGATCTTTGCTTGTAAAAGGATTTTTACAAGGTTGAAAGGAAATCTCAAGGACCGCAGGTCGCTTGGGGACTGGATGTAGGCACGGGTTGTTGCCGAACCAATATAAAAACTCTTGTGTGTTTGTCTCCTTCTTCCCTACTCTTTTAATTTCCGCTGTGCACTTTAATTCCCGCATTTACTTTTGGTTAAGTTTCTTTTCTACTCTTTATTTACTTAACAACATGGTAAAAGCCTTAGAAGAGTAAATTTTTAATTAGTAAAGATTTCGGAATAATTAATTCAACCCCCCTTCTTAATTATTCTGATGCCACTTGATCCAACAAGAAAAGCATATAGAAATTAAACATCATTTTATAAGAGATCATGTTCAAAATGGTAAAGTGGATTTAGAGTTTGTACCCACTGATGAACAACTTGTTGATGTTTTTACAAAACCATTAACTTAAGAAAGGTTGATTAAGTTAAGGAGTCAACTTAGAATGATCTCTGTAAATGATTAATTTAATACGCACATGTCGTCAACTAGTGCATCCAAGGACAGGTCCTCCACTGGTCATTACCACATATTCACAATGGGCTGCCATTCCCTAGTTAAACATCTTAAAACTTTATTAATTAAATCTTCATTAGGAAAGATTTTTCCTAAAGATGCAAGGTGATTTACTATATGTGTAAATCTTTTCTGCAAACTATGGATATTTTCATTAGGGTTCATCCTAAATAATTCATATTCATGGGTAAGGGTATTGATTCTAGACCTTTTAACATCTGTGGTTCCTTCATGGGTTAATTGGAGAGTATCCCACATCTCCTTGGCATTAGTACAATTTGACACTCTAAAGCACTCATTTATTCCTAGGGCTGAAGTGATGATGTTTTTGGCTTTGAGATCATAGTGGATTATTCTCCTATCTTCTTCTGTCCACTTATCTCTAGGTTTTTTGGGTTGTAGTGCTTGTGCTTACATCTACTATAGTGGGTATGTGTGGTCCTATTTCTATTGCTTCCCAAATATTTAGATCTATGGCTTCAATGAATATCTGCATACGGGTTTTCCAATAATGGTAACCCTCACCATTGAAAATGGGTGGTCTGTGAATGGAATTTCCTTCAGGAAACAAGGGATTTGAAGAGGCCATGAATCTTGAAGTGGATAGACTTTCTACAAGATACCTGCTCTGATACCACTTGTTGGATCAAGTGGCCTCAGAATAATTAAGAAGGGGGGTTGAATTAATTATTCCTAAACCTTTACTAATTAAAAATTTACTCTTCTAAGGCTTTTACTATGTTGTTAAGTAAACGAAGAACAGAAAAGAAACTTAACCAAAAGTAAAAGCGGGAATTAAAATGCACAGCGGAAATTAAAAGAGTAGGGAAGAAGGAGACAAACACACAAGATTTTTTATACTGGTTCGACAACAACCCGTGCCTACATCCAGTCCCCAAGCGACTTGCGGTCCTTGAGATTTCTTTTCAACCTTGTAAAAATCCTTTTACAAGCAAAGATCCACAAGGGATGTACCCTCCCTTGTTCTCTTTGAACAACCTAGTGGATGTACCCTCCACTAGAACTGATCCACAAGAGATGTACCCTCTCTTGTTCTCAGTCAACAACCCAAGTAGATGTACCCTCTACTTGTACCACAAAGGATGTACCCTCCAATGTGTTAAGACAAAGTTCTCAGGCGGTTAAACCTTTGAAACTTTGTGAATGGGGATACAAAAGAATTCTCAGGCGGTTAGTCCTGTGAAATCTTTTGTATATGGGAAAGGGAAGAATAAAAAGAATTCTCAGACTGTGTCGTTTTGAATTCTTTGACAAGGGAGAAGGGAGACACAAAAGAATTCAGGCGGTTAGTCCTTTGTTCTTTTGGAAAAGGGAGAAGAGAGACACAAAAAGAATTCAGGCGGTTAGTCCTTGGTGAATTCTTTTTGGCAAAGGGAGAAGAGAAAGAAAAAGATGAATAGCACAAGTTTTCAAGGTTTGGAAAACCAGAAAACTTTGGAAAGCTTTTGGCAAAAGGAAGAAGAAGTTCAAAGAGACTCAGAAAACAATGTGGAAAAATTGCTTGTGTAAAGAATGAATTGGAAAGGATTGATTGATTGGATTCGTTGTGAAATGCAAAACAAAGCCTTGCTTTTATAGACTCTTTATGTCTGGTCAAGAGAACCATTTAGAAGAGTTATGACTTTTAGAAAAACTTAAAACCAATTTGAAAAAGTCAAAAACCATTTGAAGAGTTACATCTTTTGATTTAATCAGAAACAATCACTGGTAATCGATTACCAAATCAGTGTAATCGATTACACAAAGCTTTTATGTGAAAGGATGTGACTCTTCACATTTGAATTTGAATTTCAACGTTCAAAGGCACTGGTAATCGATTACCAAAACATTTTAATCGATTACCGCTTTTGGAAATCAATTGGAACGTTGTAAATTCATTTGAAAACTTTTTCAAATCCATTTTGCTACTGGTAATCGATTACAATAATCTGGTAACCGATTACCAGAGAGTAAAAACTCTTTGGTAAACATGTTTTGAGAAAAATCCATGTACTACTCAGTTTTTGAAAAAACCTTTTCATACTTATCTTGATTAAGTCTTCTCTTGATTCTTGAATCTTGAGTCTTGAATCTTGATCTTGATTCTTGGAAGCTTGATCCTTGAATCTTGATTCTTGATTCTTGAAATCAACTTTCCTCTTGAATCTTGAAGTGTTCTTGATTCTATCATGAACATCTTGAACTCATTCTTTGATTGACCTTTGAGCTTTTTGTCATCACCTTTGTCATCATCTTTGTTATCATCAAAACATCGTTGAATCAATCTTGATTCATCATGAAGCTTTGCTTCTACACTTTTCTACTCTTTATTTACTTAACAACATAGTAAAAGCCTTAGAAGAGTAAATTTTTAATTAGTAAAGGTTTAGGAATAATTAATTCAACCCCCCTTCTTAATTATTCTGATGCCACTTGATCCAACAAGAAAAGCATATAGAAATTAAACATCATTTTATAAGAGATCATGTTCAAAATGGTAAAGTGGATTTAGAGTTTGTACCCACTGATGACCAACTTGCTGATGTTTTTACAAAACCATTAACTGAAGAAAGGTTGATTAAGTTAAGGAGTCAACTTAGAATTATCTCTGTAAATGATTAATTTAATACCCACATGTCGTCAACTAGTGCATCCAAGGACAGGTCCTCCACTGGTCATTACCACATATTCACAATGTTCAATATACGGATGATATGTCATTAAATTAGAAAGCACAACATTTTTCCTTCGTGAAACAATGTAATGCTTCATGCTAAGTCAGCTTCGGGAAGGGGGCCTAATGATTGTTTTTAGGAAGAGCTAAAAAGCCCACTATAAAAACCCCTTACGTTGAAACTCTTGGGATTACACTGTCCTTCCAAACACTCGAACTTCCCTCTAAGTTTTCAAACACTGGCTTTGTTCCCTCTTACATGGCCTCTGCATACACCCCTATCAGTGAAGCTATCCCAACCATGGAAATCACCATCATCCATACTGACAACGAGCCCTCCATTCACGTAGAACACATTTTTTATATCTAGAAACTCAAAAAAGTGGGTCTAAAGCTAAATGAATTCCTGTTGTTTTTGTGGTGCTAGACGCTTGTTCAATGACCTTCAAACCAACACTCCTGAGTTGATTAGCACCTTCTGACGACATGCTAAGTTCATCAACAAGAAAACCATAACATCCAAGGTTTTGGGAGAAAAAGGTAGTACTATCCAACGACACCATTGTTAAAGCAACAGGGAGTCTGCATGAGGGCCACACTTACTAAGAGGGCTAGGAGAAGAACTATGACTCCCAAGTCACTAGCATTTTACAAAGAGAATGCTGACAAGGATGATGATCGGAAGACAATCATCTACAATCTAATGTGCGAGAAGGCAAAAATATGGATCAACATTCTGAGCAAAAGTGTGTTTCACAAGGCTAGCTCCAAGAATACCCACTGTGACCTCCATAAGTTCATGCTATTTCACTTGATTGAGAACCTATCGTTTGACCTTCCACACACCATATATACTAACATTCTGAGGAACCTCAAGGGCTTAGGTGTCCTAGACAACATCTACTATGTAGCCCTCATGAACAAGCTTCTATGGTTTCAAGGAGTCTATTTTGTGTTCAATAAGATGGATGAGGATTCAAAGCACACTCTAATAGTTAAGGGGTCAGTGCTTGCTAAACAACAAAATTTTAGCAAGATTAACCTGAAGGTTTTGAAGGTGGACTTGGAACAAAGCTTAAAGGAGGCTCTAGAAGTGGACATAGAAGCCATCAAGAAGAGAAAATAGAAAAGGCTGCCCAAGTCCATTGTTGATGAAGACCTAGGTCTGGATAGTTTTGGCATCTCAAGGAAAATTAAGAAGATCATGGATGAGCAGTAAAAGGAAATGACTAGAAAAAAATGCCAAAGGGAAGAAGATGAGTAAGAGATGTTGGCAAAGGAGCACAAGACCAAGAAAATGCACGAATCTACTGTGTCCACTCCTGAGCATCCACCTGCAATAAATCTAGTTGAATAAATGTTGAAAAACCTAAGTGAGACTGATGATGATAATGAAAGGCTAGTACGAGTAGCCATCCAAAAAAGGAAAGTTTTTGCTGCTAACACACCTGCTCCTAAGAAAGCCAATAAGGCTCAACCTACAACTAAACCACGTGCATTCGTTCTTCCTTCGTCCATTCCCTGGGGAGTCAAGACAAGGACTACCAAGGACAATCCAAAGATTGGGAACAAAGAATGAGTCATTTCCTTCACCAAAAACAAGGAAGATCCAACCTCTTCCTCATCAGAAGATGAATCCACTGATGACACCCCTCTCATGCCACTTTGCAAATCTACACCAACTCTTAAACTGCTTTTACCTCCCTCTCCATTGCACCTTGATAGTTTCATAAGGGAACCTTTAAGAGAGCTATTAACAGATGAGCAATGTTTCCCTCTGGCCTATACTCACGATAATCCTACATCGTTGTCTACATTTTCTAAAGTCACCTGCCTTGAACCAATAGTAAGAGAAACAACATTTGTTGAAGCACCTTCCTGGACGCGCTATGATTATGAGCACAGTCCATCTGAGGCATTTAAGGCTTTAACATCAGATGTCATAGTTCATTTGTCATCTCCAACATGGACTTGTCCAGTTCAAGCACCAGTTGTCAAGATGCCTCCTCAATGGTTAGCACCTTCCACTCAGCAACTAGTTTGACCATCCACTAATGTGACTCCTCCACAAGTCTAGTGCAATATGAAGAAGAACAAAGATCATTGATAAGTGTCAAATTTCAGTTATTTTTGGAATTAAATTGTTAGCACTTATCCTTTGATTGTAATAGTTTTCTTATAAAATACCCTTAAATCTAGTTATTTATATATGTCGTATATTTACTAATATTGTTGTTTAAATATGAAAGATTCATCCATGATTTTGTAGGTTTTGATGGTTATTTGTTAGATCCAAAAACAAAGTCAAAAGGAAGGGGAAAATGGTCTTTTCATGAAGGTTTCTAACCCTAAATTCGCCCAGGCTAGCATCCAACTCACCTGGGCTAAGAAGTAACTTTAGCCCTATGCAAGCAACTCACCTGGGCGACTGGATGCCTTCACCGTAAAGCTACAATGCACATAGGCGAGTTGTAGCTTACCTGGGCAAATTTCCCTGCACTCCTTGGCTGTTTTCTATAAATAGCCATGCATGGTTGAAAGGAAAAAAAATCCAGTAGCCTAAACTCAAGTCCTTGTGGAGACGAACTCTTTTATAAATGTGAAACCTACAACGATGATTGGTACACTTTCCAAAAGTCCTAACAATCATGAGAAGAGCATCCAAGGTAGTACCTCTTATGAACTATTAAGCAAACAAAGAAGGGACCCATCGTAAGAAGTAGAACCTCCCAAGATCCAACTCGGAAAGATGGCGCACCTATGGATGTCCATGACAAAGTTGTTGCTTGTGCATCCTATCGAAATACAACTATCTGATGAAGATCACTCATCCCTTGGCAAGTTACATGAATTGATGTACTTTCATGATCAAGCCAGAGCGTACCTCCTGGTCTACATATATCTAGGGAAACTAACATTAAGATGGTTGCTGATAAGGTTTGCCCTCGTCTTAGTCGGTGAAAACGACTAACTTTTGTGTATAAAACTTGTATAAATTGTATCAAACTCTCCCAATTTATGGTTATTTTGTAATGTTATAAGTATAAGTAATAAATACTTAGTATTTTCATTTTGTGCATTTAATAATCATTTTCTCTCAATTTCAGGTTAATTAGGCAAGCTTTGGAAAAGGTTGTTTTCACCTTCTCGCTAAGCCAATCTGCTGGCTTAGCGAGCATCCGCTAAGTGCAACACTCGTGGGCTAAGCGCGAGGAAGAATCCAGAAGAAGATGAGTTGTACAGGTTTGCTAACCGCACCGCTTCATCTCTCTAAGCGCACCGTTTCAGTTCATCCGCTAAGCGAGAAAGGCGTGCTAAGCCAAAAATCACAAACGTGCACTAAGCGGTCCATACGTGTGTTAAGTGCACGAGCACGAACAAGGCCACCTATTTAAACCTGAAATCAGGTTTTGTGAAGAGAGTTTGGACTGAGATTCAGAGCTTTGCATGTCTAGGGTTTCTAGAGAGAGAAAGGTCCTAGTTCCAAAGAGTTTTGAGAGATTTTGCTGTGTGAAGATCTGCAGAGACCAGAGCTTGAAGCAGGAGCCGGTTTGAGAGCTTGAGATGAGTTTGTGAGTGATTGTGAGATCCTAGAGGTGAAGGAGACATCCTCACCACTTGTATTTTTGCAATCTTTCATCTTGTTCTTCTCTTTGTTGTTAAGAAGGCTTCCTGGTATGGAAAGCTAAATCCTCTATTGGAACTTCCCTGTAGGTACCTGATGTAAATATATTTCTATCTATTTAATGATGTTTTGTGTGTTCTCTGTGCTATCTACTTTTCATTCCAGTATGCCTTTACCTTGATCGCGTAGATGCATGCTTTGTTAGGGTCATTCAATAGTGGAAACTAGTCTGAGTCTAAAGTCCTTGATAGTGCAAGGCTGAGTTGTCGTGCTTTCACGAGGAATCGGGGTGCGATAAGTTAGTTGAGTATGTGTGTCTTAATGCGGTCCTGGTTGAGTTTAGTCTTACAAGAGGAATCTGCGGACGATGCTTGGTCCTGGTGCGATAAGTTCTTGTGCGATCCGGTGCGCTTGCGCTTGAGACTCGCAGCTTAGCGCATGAACAGAGATGCGCTAAGCCGAACAAGTTCGATACTCGGTCCCCTTTCATGCGCTAAGCTGCGAGTATCAAGAATCATCCGCAGATTCCTCTTGTAAGACTAAACTCAACCAGGACCGCATTAAGACATGTCGCAACCTACCCTTCGGCGGGAGGGCGACGCGAGACTCGCGGATTGCGTGTTCCACGAAAGGAATACGCGCGGAGTCGCCACCAACGTTTATTTGAGGAAAACGTCGGAAAAACCGGAAAAGACGCGATCTACGAACTTTTTAGTGAAAGGTTCGGGAGTTGTATTTACGCACGGGGAAGGTATTAGCACCCCACACGCCCGTCCCAAGGGACGGCAGCCTTTAATTGAATGTGCAAACATGACTTTGATTTTTTTTTGTTCCCTTTTATGTTCTTATATCCTTTATACCCTTTTTATATTTTTTCCTTTTTTGTGGTCGACAAGGGTGTTTCCCTTTGCTCCTACGTATTCCTCAATTTGGGATGAGAAAATCAGACCTACGTAGTTCTTTCGGAACAAAGTGTTTGGTTAAGTTGTTTTTGTCTTTTTTTGCAAAATATGCTTTTTATTTGAACAAAAGGTCATTTAAGGTGTTGGACCATTAAACGGTCTTTTGATTTTGAAAGGAGAGAAACGTTTAGGCATTGGACCATTAACGATCTCTCGGGGTGGTCGACAAAAGCGGGGCTTTTGCTCCTACGTATCCTCAATGAGGAACTCAGACCTACGTAGTTCTTTCTCATCAAGTGATTCTTTTTGATTTTAAGAGGTGATCATTTTAAGGCGTTGGACCTTAAAAATGATCCATTTTACTTTAGTGAGAAATTGAAATGACAAACTTCAAAAGCCTATTTTTGTGGACGAGCTTGACTAGGCGAGTTGATTTTAGCCTTAGTTTCACTTTAGTTATTACTCAATTCGATTAAGAATGAGAAATCCCAAAGAGAAAACGTTCGATTGATTTTCCGCTTTATTTTACTAAAAGATGTTTTTTTGATTGTTTATATTATTTTTTTACCTCTTTTTTTTTTATTTCCAACGTGGTTACGGCATGACCGAACGGTCGGAATTTATTTTAACCAAAGTTAATGGATAATACAATTCAAACGTTCGGTGGAAATTTGTTTTATTTTTAAGTTAAGCGAGAAACGACTTAAGTAAAATGGCTTAAGCATGTCAACAGGGGGTATAAAAAGTAAACAAAATGAGAATCAAAATGCACGAAACACAATGTGGACCACTACGGGTGCATAGAATGAATCGAAAAGCTTGGTTCGAGGTACTTACCCGTTGAAGATCGAAGAACGATGAAGAACGAATGAAGAACGTCGGAGAACGGTTGAAAGCTTTGCGAGATTCCTCACGGAAAACGTTACGGAAACGTTTCGGAAGCGCCTCGGCTTAGATTTTCTTCACGGAAACAATTTTTCCAAGCAAATTCCAAAGAGAGAGAAGTGCCTAAAGGGCTGGGATCCTTTTCTTCTTCATTTTCTCCCCTATTTATAGCAAAATAGGGGAGATGCTTGCCGCCCAGCTCGCCCAGCTCGCCCAGGCGAGCTCAGCTCGCCCAGGCGAGCAGGGTTGCTTCCTCCAGAAGCAACCGCCTTCTGGAGGAATCTTCTGGAGGGCCCAAATGGGCCTGGGTGCTATTTGCACCCCCATTTTTACTAAGTACACCCCCCCTGCTGTTTTTTGGTGATTCTTTTTTCGTAAAGTTACGGAAACTTACGAATTTCGTAACGATACTTGTTTTCTTTCCGTAATGTTACGGAACCTTGCGGATCACATAATCATCCCCTTTTTGACTTACGGAATGTTACGGAACCTCACTTAATTATGCAACGATGCTTCCATTTGATTTCCGGTGTGTCACGGAAACTTACGGATTGTGCATATATATTTTTTGGTTTTTTTGGGCATGTCCTGGAATTTCACAAATTGCCTAATGATGGGTGCCAAGCACCTCACGAGGACCAAAGAATGGTCGCACGTTATCAAGCAAAGGTCCCCGGACGAAATTAGGGTATGACAAGACACACACACTCAACTAACTTATCTCACCCTGATTCCTCATGAAAGCATAACAACTCAGCCCTGCACTATCAAGGACATTAGAGTCAGACCAGTTTCCACTGTTGAATGACCCTAACAAAGCATGCATCTACATGATCAAGGTAAAGGCATACTGGAATGAAAAGCAAATAGCATAGAAAACACATAAAACATCATTAAATAGATAGAAATATATTTACATCAGGTACCTACAGGGAAGATCCAACAGAGGATTTAGCTTTCCATACCAGGAAGCCTTCTTAACAACAAAGAGAAAAACAAGATGAAAGATTGCAAGAATACAAGTGGTGAGGATGTCTCCTTCACCTCTAGGATCTCACAATCACTCACAAACTCATCTCAAGCTCTCAAATTTGCTCCTGCTTCAAGCTCTGGTCTCTGTAGATCTTCACACAGCAAAATCTCTCAAAACTCTCTAGAACTTGGACCTTTCTCTCTCTAGAAACCCTAGACATGCAAAGCTCTAAATCCCAGTCCAAACTCTCTTCACAAAATCTAATTTTAGGCTTAAATAGGTGCCCCTGTTCGTGCTCGTGCGCTTAGCACACGTATGGAACGCTTAGCGCACGTTTGTGATTTTTGGCTTAGCGCGCCTTTCTCGCTTTGCGGATGAACTGAAGCGATGCGCTTAGAGAGATGAAGCGGTGCGCTTAGCAAACCTGTACAGCTCATCTTCTTCTGGATTCTTCCTCACGCTTAGCCCAGGTGTGTTGCGCTTAGCGGATGCTCGCTAAGCTAGCAAATTGGCTTAGCGAGAAGGTGAAAACAGCCTTTTCCAAAGCTTGCCTAATTAACCTGAAATTGAGAGAAGATGATTATTAAACACACAAAATGAAAATACTAAGTATTTATTACCTATACTTAATAGAAAATTCTTATAACATTACAAAATAACCATAAATTGGGAGAGTTTGATACAATTTATACAAGTTTTATACACAAAAGTTAGTCGTTTTCATCGACTAACAACTCCCCCAAATTTACAATTTTGCTTGTCCTCAAGCAAAAAGAGAACAGCTCACTTGTCCTCAAGTGACAATGACATGCAGTGACTATGTACAAAGGTGTATGCTACAAAGTTACTTATTGAATGATAAGAGAATGGAGTAAAATGCCCTCATCACTTGTCTTTCACAAAGTACGCAGTTATCCAAAGAGAAGAATAAAATGTAACCTAAATAGATAGATGAAGTTAGGCGTAAGACAAATATCAAGGAAAGTAGCTTAAACAACAGTTTCATGGCTACTGTTTCACTCAAGCACAAGTGTTTAAGCTATTAATTAATAACAACTAGCAAGAGGTCCAATCTTTGAATTTCATCTCATGCCATAAAGTTAGAAATGTATAAACAGAATCAGAAGGACTTTCTCAGGTTTGTAGTGAGGCTTGGCTACAAAAATTCATTGGTTTTTCTAGGATTCAAAGGCTTAGATTCTAAGAGAGCACAAATCCTTGACTTATCCCAATGGTCTTGTATTATGCAAGTAGCTTTCTCACTATCTTTTCATCTTAAGTTGCTTTTGACCTTATTGTAACAGCACAATTAATTCTTTTTTTTTAACATACAACTTATTTGTTGTGTGTGTTGATGCTTAACCTTTTTCTTTTCATTCTAATTGACTTCCCTCCCCCAAATTTAGACTAAATTTTCCTTGAACCATATGCTCTCCTAAAATCTAAACAAGGTACCAGGAGATAATTATTTAAGTTCAGGGTTCAAATTTTTGACAATATCATTCAGCTCAAGAAGGGAGCAAAGGATGCAATTATCATTCAAGGTAAGTTATTTGGTCAAAAGAGCTTGTGTATGTACAATCATGGCCTTCATCATGTCCTCATTTATACATTTCATTCTAAAATTCAGAGATTTATGCAAAGATTATCACTCACAGCTAGTCGTTCACTCACAGAGTGGTCACACTCTCACCGGTTTTGGTTCAAGCTTTTCTTTCTCAATCAATCTGTCTACTAACTAACAATTCTAATTGCAAGTTCACATTCTTGTTCTTTCTTTGTCTAACATACACATTTGCTCAAACTCATGAAAGGAAACATAAACTCCGTCACAATCGTGCACTCAATTCAAAATGAAAACATACATCCATTTTTCACAAAAAGATAAAAGTGTTTCACTGCCATGTCATAAAAAATAAGTCAAACTGTTCAAAATGCTTCAGAATAAGCATACCACCCATTTATAAATAAAACTAACAAAAAGGAATTATTGTAATAAGACTATAATTAAAATAATAATAAACTAAATGGCACAAAAATATCATCAGAAATTTAAAAATCATGTGATCTGTCCTGAGTATCTGGTGTCTAAACATCCTTCTCATCTGTTAAGCAAAGCACAGGGGTAGATGGAGGAGAGGTGTTTGGAGACAGGACTGGTGTAGTCTGATCCTCAGGAGTGGAGGGGTCTGTTGCCTGCTGAATTGAAGTCGTATCTGCCACTGGTTTTGAAGGCTCAAAAGTGAAGTGGCTACAGCTTCTTGTGTTTCAGCTACCCTCTTCCTTCTGATCAGGGGCTCTAGAGTGAAAGTCTCGGATGACTCATCCTCCCTCTACTGTGGTACCTGAGCAGTGAGACCTTCGCCTTCCCTGTGAAGGGGAGGCTGAGTCCCGGGCCAGGCTACTCATTCATTAAACTGTTCAATAGAAGGGATAGAGTCTGGAGGTGCTACCAGCTGTAAACTTTGTAATAAAACAATCTACCCTGATGTATGCTTCGAAGCATGGCTTCAAGACGGCCTTTCCCTCACTCTCCTAGCCCCTCTAATAGTAATTGTCAGATCAGTAGGGTTCCAACAGTTCTTCCTGATATAGGCCAAGTTAATGATCGGGCTCAAGCGTTTGAAGACTAGGCTGTCAAAAGCAAACCCTCTGGACCTACATAGAGCTGTGATAAGAGTAGGGAACCCAAGTCTAGAGGAGTTAGACTGGGCCAGAGATGAGAGCTCCTACATTCATGTCCAGCTGAGAGAATAGGCCAAAGATTAACCTAGCTCTATCTAAAGTCAAATCCGAGGTGTGGGAAGTCGGAGCCAGGTTGGAGTATGAGAGAACACTCCAAACCTGAGCAAGAGTTGTCAGATCTTTCTTGAGGATCTTCCCAGGATGGCCTTCAGCATTTAAAACAAACCCTCGGACGGGTATACACAAAGCAGCCTCAATCTCTCTAATATCAATGGGCATCCTGCAGTATCTGGAGTAAGCGGGTAAGGATTCTCCCTCAGCCAGTACCACAGGTGTCTCCAGGAAGGTGTTGAGGCTGTCTGCATCAATTTTTATCAAGTGGCCTTGGATTCTGACTTGTTTTGGTGAAGGCCCCTCGGGACTGTAGAGGTTGGCATAGAACTCCTTCACCAAGGCTAGGTCAATGCTGCTGTCAGCTAAATTGGTGAGGCGCTTATGGAAGTTACGCCTCTCTAATTCAGCCTTGAACTCATCCAACTTCGTATGGTATATTTCTACCTTCCTCTCAGCTAGTATATGCCTTCCTAGCACATTATCTGTGTATCTGGTCCAGGCCTCGAAGGAGTGGAATCTTCTTGTGTCATATTGAGTTGTGGGCCTTGTACCAATGCTCTTTCTCTTTCTAGAAGCCACATGTAGACAAAGGAACCAAACATTTGATCAGGACACAGTTATTCAAATTTTAAAAACTGAAAAAGACACTGGCCGCTTAGCGAGACATGGTCTGCTTAGCTGGCCTTTGTAAAATAAACACTATCGCTTAGTGGAAGTTGCAGAATTTTTAGATTCTACAGAATTGGCTTAGCGGGAAAGCGCCCGCTAAGCTAAACATGTGCCGCAAGGATTTGCGCTAAGCTCCTTAAAGGTTGTGCTTAGCGGCACCAACTCTTCAAAAATTCTACTAAGTGTTGGGAGCTTAGCGAGCGAAGCTCGCTTAGCTCAGAGGATGTCGCAACCAATCGCGCTTGGCCCAGGAAAGCTCGGCTTAGCGTGCGGCCATCAACAAAAAATTGATTTAAGTTACCTAGGCTTAGCGATTCAGCCTCGCTTAGCCACAGGTAGTTCAGGAAGAGGATGAGTGTTCATCCTCAAAGGATGAACTCCCTTAGCGCAGTAAGCGCGCTTAGCGAGTTCTTTAGATAACACTTACATACAATGAGTATTGATGAACTCGCTTAGCGAGTTCATCGCATTTTCCAGAAAATGCAGCTCGTTTTCTTTCACTTTTTAAGCATCTAAAAGGCATATTAGACATGCAATGTGTGCCTCATACTGAATTCAGTATACAAGCGTATATAGCCCTAATCTTAAACTAAATCTAACAAACCCTAAAAATCTAAAGCTACAGTTGAAGTCTTCTACCCTAAAGTTAAGACAAGAAAAAGAGAAAAAGAATCATGGAACTTACTTGGATGGTGTATGGTTGATGCTTCAAAGTTGAAAATGCACAAAGAAAGCACAGATGCAAAATGTGCAAATTTTTGGAGAGAGAGAATGCAGAGACGAGGTTTCCGTAATCTGGCAAATGTGAGTGTGACTGCTATTACACTCACTTAAGCAGTTTTTTGATACTTTCGCTTAGTGGACCACTACGCTAAGTGAGCAAGAGAGACGTTTGGTTTCTCAACAAGACTCGCTTAGCGGACCCGTGCACTTAGCCGAAGTTTCAAATTCAAAATCAGTTTTTTTTAACAGAAACTTGGCTTAGCGCGAGGGTACATCCGCTTAGCGAGGTCTGCAGATTAGAAAAGCTACAACTCTCACTAAGCCAAGCTCTGGCCAGCTTAGCTAAAATGATGCATCTTAAGTACAGAGGAGTATGCGCTTAGCTGAGAGGGACTCGCTTACCGCTCATATTACTGCAATGAATCTCGCTTAGCTGCCATGACTGGCGCTTAGCGTCATGGACCTCAATTATGGCCGTGAGGAATTGCGCTTGGCGACAATAGGTCACGCTTAGCCACAGATAAGCTGTCGCTTAGCAATCAGGCTGAAGCTTAGCTGAATTCAAATCGAATTTAAGTTAGCTTAGCTCAACCTTGGCCAGCTTAGCGAAACAATTCAGCCTCAGATGCAAGGGTTGGGCGCTAAGCACTTGAGACTGTCAGCTTAGTGCATGAACAGAGATGTGCTTAGCTTGAGGCTTGCACTTAGCAAAAGGATTTTTTTTTCAGAAAATATTTTTCTAAGTTATTTTTCAGTCCTTTTTCCAAGAAATTGAAACCCTTATGTTAAACATCCAAAGATTGGTTGATATACTCCTATGTACAGACTATATAGCAAGTTCCAAATGATTTAAATGCATGAAAACAAAGATAACAGAATTTAAAACTGGGTTGCCTCCCAGGAAGCGCTTCTTTAACGTCATTAGCTTGACGCTTTTATCTCACTGGGTGATCTTATGTTTTGGTTCCTACTTTCAGAACCTCTTGACCTCCTTCCATTACCTGTAAGCAAACATTGTGTTCTGGAGCAGGCTTGTCTTTAACAAACAAATCAAAATCAATTTTCTGATCTTCAAAACCTAGCTCCAGCTTCCTCTTCCCCAATCAACTATGCAGCTTTCGGTCAACATGAATGGTCTTCCCAATATTACAGGGATGTCAGTATCTTCAAAGATATCCATTACCACAAAGTCTGTTGGGAAGATAAAATGTTTTACTTTGACCAAAACATCTTCAATTACTTCATATGGCCTGGTAATGGAGCGGTCAGCTAATTGTAAAGTCATTCGAGTGGGCATTATTTCCAACTCTCCCAATCTTCTGCAAATGGAGAGTGGCATCGAATTGATAATGGCTCCTAGGTTAATAAAAGTTTTTCCCACATTGACATCTCTAATTGAACAAGGAATAGTTACACCCCCAGGATCTTTATGCTTGGGTGGAAGGATCTTCTGGATCACAACACTGTAATTTCCTTCCACTATGATGTTTTCCTGATGAATATATTTATGCTTCCTTGTTAACATATCTTTCAAAAATTTAGAGTAGAGTGGCATCTGCTGCAATGGTTCTCCGAAGGACATGGTTATTTCCAGTTTCCTGAAAATATCTAAAAATCTCGCCAGATGACGATCTTTTTCTTTCTTGGAAGGTACCACGGGATACAGTACTTCCACACCTTCATCCACAACTTTTTCACTCTTACTCTTCTTTGCATTCTTATTATTTTTTTTTCTTCTTTTTCATTTTTTTCATTTTCTATTTCTTTTTCTTTTTCTTGGTCCTTCAATTCTTTATTCTTGACCATTATTTGTTCCTCTTTTTCTTGATTACTTTCACCTCTCACCTCATTTTTCTTGCCATCGGTACTTTTCTTGTCAACAGTTTTCTTCTCATGCACGACACTATCCTCATCCTCAACCTCCACAAACCTTTTACTCCTTGTCATCACAGTTTTGCATTCCTCCTTGGGATTCTGTTCTGTATTTGCCACAAAACTGTTGGATGACTTGTGAGCTATCTACTTGGCCAGTTGTCCCACCTAGACCTCAAGGTTCTTTAGTGCTAACTCAGTGCTTTTATGATTTGACATTGTTACCTGCATAAACTGAGTCAAGGTCTCCTCCAGCTTAGTAGTTCTCTGGAATATGTTAGGTCCTTGTTGGATTGGCCTGTTTGAAGGCCCACTCTAGTCTTTGTTGAACTGATTGTCAGGGTGTGTCCTCCATTGTCCTTGTTGATTATATCGACCCTACTGGAAGCCTGAAAATCCTCCTTGAGTATACCCTTGTCGCTGTTGATTTCCCATATAATGAATTTCTTGAGTGCAATAAATTTGATGCTAAGGCGGATGAAGGTATCTTCCTTGGTTATTCCCTACATAGAAAAGCCTTTAGGATGTACAACAAAAGAACCATGACAATTGAGGAATCAATACATGTTTCTTTTGATGAAACTAATATTACCTCTTCGAGAAAGGAGTTTCTTGATGATATTGCATATTCTTTGGAAAATACGCACAATCAAGAAAGGAATCTAAAAAGGAAGAGAAATGAAGAAAACAAGGATGTTCAAGATGACATAGCCCAAGAAAATGATGATCTTCCCAAAGAATGGAAAACCTCAAGAAACCATCCTCTTGACAATATCATCGGAGATATCTCAAAAGGAGATATCTCATGGCATTTGTTTCTATGATAGAACCTAAAAACTTCAAAGAAGCCATAATACATTATCAATGGATAGTTGTTATGCAAGAAGAGTTAAATCAATTTGAGAGAAATAATGTTTGGGAACTAGTTGAGAAACCACATAACTACCCCATTATAGGAACAAAATGGGTATTTAGAAACAAACTAGATGAAAATGGTATAGTAATTAGAAATAAAGCGAGACTAGTTGCAAAAGGGTACAACCAAGAAAAAGGTATAGACTATGAAGAAACCTTTGCACCCATAGCTAGATTAGAAGCCATTAGGATGCTTTTAGCTTATGCGTCTATTATGAACTTTAAACTATATCAAATGGATGTCAAGAGTGTCTTCTTAAATGGTCTAATCCAAGAGGAGGTATATGTAGAACAACCTCCCGGGTTTGAAGACTCACAAAAATTAGACCATGTCTATTGATTAAAGAAAACACTTTATGGGTTAAAACAAGCACCTAGGGCTTGGTATGAAAGATTAAGTAAATTCCTATTAGTAAAAAATTTCACTCGAGGGAAGGTAGATACCACCTTATTCATAAAAAAGAAGGATAATGATATCTTATTGGTACAAATTTATGTTGATGATATAATCTTTGGATCTACTAATGAATCTATGTGCAAGGAGTTTTCTATTGACATGCAAAGTGAGTTTGAGATGTCTATGATGGGTGAGTTAAATTACTTTCTTGGACTACAAATCAAACAAACAAATGATGGAATCTTTGTCAACCAAGCAAAATATTGCAAGGAACTCATCAAGAGATTCGAAATGGAAAACTCAAAACACATGGCTACTCCTATGAGCACTAGTTGCTACCTTGACAAAGATGAGCCCGGTCAACCCGTTGATGAAAAGCAATATAGAGGTATGATTGGATCTCTACTTTACTTATCTACAAGTAGGCCAGATATTATGTTTAGTGTGTACATGTGTGCAAGATTCCAATCAAATCCAAAATTTTCACATCTAACTACAGTAAAAAGAATCATAAGATATCTCTTAGGTACAGTTAACTTAGGATTATGGTATCCTAAGAATTCTTTATGCAATTTAATATGATACTCAAATTCGGAATTTGCCGAATCTAAAACAGATAGGAAGAGCACTAGTGGCACATGTCAGTTCATAGGGTATACTCTTGTCTCTTGGCACAGCAAGAAGCAAAATAGTGTAGCATTATCCACAGTCGAGGCAGAGTACATCTCTGCTGGTAGTTGTTGTGCACAGATCCTGTGGATGAAACAACAACTATCTGATTATGGGATTGTATTAGACCATATTCCCATAAAATGTAACAACACAAGCGCCATAAATCTATCTAAGAACCTAGTCCTCCACTCTAGAACCAAGCACATAGAAATTAGGCATCATTTCCTTAGAGATCATGTCCTAAAAGGTGACTGTGTTCTAGAATTTGTAGATACCAAAAACCAACTCGCAGACATCTTCACAAAACCACTACCCAAAGATTCTTTCTATACCATTAGAAAAGAATTAGGACTTCTAGATGCTAGTGACTTAGACAAATGATTTGTTTTATGTTATGATGTCTTATGACTTATTTGATACATATGCTTTTATTATGATTTGTGGATAATTTATTATCTTGTTTGATTTTTATAAGTTTCTCTTTTTTTTTCTTGTATGAATACATTTCTTGTATGTCTATCCATTAATGTATGATTTTATTTTACGCACTTTTGCTTTTTGATGTTGCCAAAGGGGGAGAGAAATTGGGTATTTTAGAAATCAAGATATTTTCAAAGCCTTAAAATTAAACATGAATTCAAAAAGAAAGGGGAAGAAAGAGATGAGTGAACCATAGAACAAATCTTGCATATATTCTCTTGATTTCAGGTTTGTCGTCATCAAAAAGGGGGAGATTGTGGAAGCAAAGCTTTCCAAGTTTATTTTGATGATGCCAAAGACTCAAGTTAAGAATCAAGAGTCAAGCAAGTTTCAAGAATCAAAGAGTCGTTCAATAAAGAATCAAGATTCAAGAGAAGACTCAAGATATGCAAGAACTTCAAGAAAAGCATCAAGATAAGTATAAAAAGATTTTTTTCAAAAGAAAAGATTGAATAGCACAATTTGTCCAAAAGAATTTTTCAAAGAAAAATCTTTTACCAGAGTTTTTACTCTCTGGTAATCAATTACCAGAAGGTAGTAATCGATTACTAGAAGCCCAAACAGTTTTATAACTGTTTTACAAAATAGTAATTGATTACCAATGTTTTAAAACGTTAGATTTCAAATTTCAAAAGTCTCAACTTGTGATAAAACATTTTCAAACTTGTGTAATCGATTACACAATACTTGTAATCGATTACCAGTGTTTCTAAATGTTTTGATTTTTAAATTTAAACATGAAGAGTCACATCTGTTGATGTGTAATCGATTACACTATGATGGTAATCGATTACCAGTGACTTATTTTGAAAAATAAATGACCAAAAGTCACAATTCTTAAAGTGACTAGTTTCTGAAGATTTTTTAAGAGTCACAACTTTTAAGTGACTAGTTTTTAAAAAGAGTCACAACTTTTAAAGTGACTAGTTTTCAAAAGAGTCACAACTTTTAAAGTGACTAGTTTTAAAGAAATTGTCAAGAGTCATAAACTTTAGCTTGAGTCATCAAATGACTATAAATATGTGACCATGGCATGAATTTTAATAAGAGATTCCTTTCATTCATTTACGAATTAAAAACAGATTTCTTTCATTCATTCAAAGCATTCTTCTAAGAGTTTTTGTTCAATACTTTCTTTATTCAAGAAAAGTTCATTGGCCAAAAACTTGTGCTATTTTTCTTCTTCATTCCTTCTCCCTCTTGCCAAAGGAATTCAAAGAACTAACCGTCTGAGAATTCTTTTGATTCTTTCCTTCTCCCTCTTGCCAAAAGAATTCAAAGAACTAACCATCTGAGAATTCTTTTGATTCCCCAAACAAAGAATTCAAATAACTAACCATCTAAGAATTCTTTGCCCAAACACTGAATTCAAAGAACTAACCGTCTGAGAATTCTGTGTAAGAAGCGGGTAGCTTCTTAGTTGTAATAGTGAACACAAGGGAGGGTACATCCTTTGTGGTTCGCTTCAAGTAGAGGGTACATCTACTTGGTTGTTCAAAGAGAACAAGGGAGGGTACATCCTTTGTGGTTCTTTGTTTGTAATGGATTTTATAAGGTTATTGGAAATTTCAAGAACTGTGGATTGCTTGGGGACTGGACGTATGCATGGGTTGTGGCTGAACCAGTATAAATGTTGTGTTTGCTTTCTTCTTCCCTACACTCTTTACTTTTCCGCTGTGCACTTTTTATTTTTGCTTTACTTTTGTCTAAGTTATTGTTTCTGTTCTTTACTTTCTCATAACTTAGTAGTAAAGCCTAATTGAATCTAGTAATATTAAGAAGGATAAATTTTAATTAGTCAAGACACATTAATAATTAATTCACCCCCCTTCTTAATTATTCCTAGGCCACTTGATCCAACAGGCTCTAGCTGAATGACCTTTTTTATGTTGTGATTATTATTATTATTATTATTATTATTATTATTATCATTATTATTATCATCATCATCATCATTATTATATTATTATTATTATTATCATCATTATTATATTATTATTATTATTATTATTATTATTATCATCATTATTATATTATTATTATTATTATTATTATTATTATTATTATTATTATTATTATTATTATTATTATTATTATTATTATTATTATCATTATTATTATCATCATCATCATCATCATCATCATTATTATTATCATCATCATCATCATCATCATCATCATCATTATCATCATCATCATCATCATCATCATCATCATCATCATCATCATCATCATCATCATCATTATTATATTATTATTATTATTATCATCATTATTATTATTATATTATTATTATTATTATTATTATTATTATTATTATTATTATTATTATTATTATTATTATTATTATGTGTACTGTGCAGAGTATCATCTTAGGTAGCTCAAGGCAAAAATAGCAAATACGAGTTAAATAAGGTAAGTTGAATTTTGATGTTTCAATTGTGAAATTCATGTTATTGTTGCTGCTGTGCAGAGACGTTTCTTTTTCTTTTTCTTTTTTGCAAGTTTTTTGTGTGCCTTATTTTTTGTTCTCTCTTTTTCTTTTCCTGGATGCGCAAACATATCCTTTGCTTCTGTTGATTTTTTTTGTATTTTTCTTTTTTGGTTTGAATATTTTTTGAAGATCATGCTAAGCAGGGTGTGGCTGGTATGAAACTCATATTTATGATATTGTTCATCCTGAAACTCATATTTCTGATATTGTTCGGAGTTTTACGGGACAGACTACGAGGTAAGCTATAATTTTTATGCATTTTACTCAGTGCTTTCAAGTTTTCCTTTCATTTGACTGCTTTTTAAACCCGCAATGAATCTTTGTGTCCTGAAATTTAATGATACTTGAACTTTTCTAATAAAAGGATCAAAGAGTACAGAAGCCACATGTAATTTCTATTTGGTGAAAGACCATAATTTATTTTCATGTAAAATTATTGACTGCTGTTAGTAATTAAATTGACAAAATATTTAAAATTGTGTATGCAGGCATCTCAAAAGGGTTTAATAGGGATTAGCTTGAATTCTGGCTGGTATGTGCCGGTTTCTAAAGAGAAATCTGATTGAGACGCTGCACGTAGGGGCCTTGACTTCATGTTTGGATGGTAAGTTTATACTTAACATTCATAGCTTGAAGGGAAGGAAAATTTACAGAGACAATATTTATTTTTGCAAATATGATCATGTAGTGAATTATTATTATTATTATGTACAGGTGCACATATGGTAAGTTTATACTCAACATTCATAAAAAAGGGTCTTCACTTATATTGATGTGTTAGTATATTTTCTTATCTGTGGGGTGATTTGTGTTTACTCAAAGTATATGTCATCTCATAAACCTGTGTAAAATTGAAGGTAGATTACATATGAATTCATATTGACTCCACACTACGGGGAAAAGGGACATTTTACGACGGTTAAATTGGGCATTTTACGACGATTTTAAACTGTCATAAAAACGGACGTCATAAAATACCAAAAATATATTACGTCGATTTTGGAAAATCGTCGCTGTAAACTAAACTTTCTACGACAATTAGTCTATAACCATCTTAGAAAGTATTCAAAATCTAAGACGGTTATTTGGATAACCGTCTTAGAATGTCGCTCTTTTATTAGGTATACTAAGACGGTTATTTGATAACCGTCTTAGAAAGTCAAGTATACTAAGACAACCTTTAATGACTATCTTAGTTTTGGATGATATTTTACATCGGTCTAGTAACAACCATCGTAGATTCTCACCATATACTAAGACAGGTAATAGAAGAACCGTCGTAGTATTCGTATTTTTTGTATTTACTTTTTTTTATTTGCTCTCTTGTATCTTT
The DNA here is from genome assembly GCF_000004515.6 of Glycine max. NCBI lineage: Eukaryota > Viridiplantae > Streptophyta > Magnoliopsida > Fabales > Fabaceae > Glycine > Glycine max. Next base: position 30,773,267 of record NC_038250.2, on the reverse strand, counting down.
AAATAACGTATGGGAAACCACAAAAGTATCATAATCATTTTCAAAAATTACTTTTATTTGAAAGTATTTCTAAAAGAACTGTTAACCTAAATGAAATAGATGAATATAAACCGCAATGATGATGTACTTTTAAGGGAAACTAAACATATCACCAAACTGAGTTTACTGGGCACACATAAGCTGGAAGAGACCAGACGGTAAACCAAATATAGCCTAACTTTGTGCAAAGCAAATTACCTGACTTTGAACAACACTAAACATGGTCGGACCAATCGTCTTGCGCACAAGTCTCCCATTCAGTAAGCTGGCAATAACATCAATCTGCACAACTCAAAAAGATCAGGTTACACAACATGCAATTCTAAATGATAAAGAAAACTAAGGAGTCAGGAGGCTACAACACAATAAGTTTACAAACCAACAATACATTCCATTGTAATCATGTAGCTACATCATGAGCATAATACCCAACAAATGTTCACAAAAGACACCAAATTAACCCCAAATTCATAAATTCCACAAAAACTCAGACTAGAAAATGAAAAAAAATGGAAACTTTCAGAAGCTAATAGGAGAACCCAAAAGAACAAACTTGAGAAACTGTTAACCAGACCAAGAAAATTCTGGGTCAACACTCCAATCAAAGTTAAGAAAAAGAAATGGAAAAGGCAAAGAAAAGCAAACAATGAGGACTACAATAACAAAAAAGGCGCATCAATTGCAAAAGACTAGAAATTTACCATTCAAGAGAAGAAGAAAAAAAAGGAAGATTACTGAAGAAGAAGAAACTCACCATCAAGTTCAAAGAAGTAATGTTTTGTTTATCTATGTGTTTTCTCTTTCCCTTTCCATTTATGTGACACAAATCTACGACTCTGGAAGACATGCACTCACTGTATTTATTAAATCCCACCAAGAAACGAACTACTTCAATTGTTATTAATAATTATTATAATTACATTAATTATATTATTAATTGTTATAGATAAAATAACCATAAAAGCTGCTTAATTTATTATTAATTACCCATTACGGGATTTTAAAATTGAAATAAACTTGAATTAAATTAAATAAGTTAATTAAAGTTAGCACCCACTTGGTAGAGACGTTTTATGCGGAGCATTGTTATAGGGAGGCTGTGTATCATAAATTTGAAACCGAGGCATAAATCATATATATATATATATATATATATATATATATATATATATATATATATATATATATATAATAGTTTTGAGTAATATTACTCTTCTAATAATATTTTTTTATAAATCGTTGTATTGTTTTATAAAGAAAGCATTAAGTGAAAAATTAAATATCTTGACAATATAAAATGCATTAATACTTATAATTTGAGAATTTAGAATTATACATGTATTTAATATATTATCAATTTATATATATATATATATATATATATATATATATATATATATATATATATATATATATATATATATATATATATATGCAAGTTTCAAAGACTAAAAATCAATTTTAAGAAACTTAAAAATTAAGAACTTAATTATCTACAAAAATAAAACAAAGCAATTAAGTTCAATTTAACTGGACTTTTAGAACTTAGCAATGCTATATCTATCTTCCATAAAAAAAAAAAAAAAAAAAAAAAAAAAAAAAAAAGCAATACTATATCTATCGTACAGCTCATAATTTAGCATTTTACCGCATATTCAAAATCAAACTTTCAACAGTTCAATAAAAGATTTACCTGATTTTTATATATAACATAATTTCTTTCAATTTAGTTATATAACATAACATTATATGTCATTTTATTAATATGTTTTTTTTCTGTTTTTTATGCAGTTATATATATAATGAAAGAGATCAAAATAATGTAAAAAATAAAAAAATATTAGATACAGTTTTATTAAACTTTGATAAATAAAACTGTATTTTTTTTATCCATAAACTTAAACTAAATTTTGTTTAAAAAGACGAAGTCCAATATATAATAATAATTAGTCAAAAAAGTCTAGTTTAATTGAGGATGGTGAGTTTTGTAAATTTTTTAATATCATCATTTATTCTAAATAATAATAATAATTAGTAGAGTGGGTCCAATAAGGTTTGAGGTGATGTGGCAATAGTTTGGCGCAAAAATGGAGGTAACCGGAGGTTTTTTAATAACCTTTAATAAGGATTTTAATATCATCATTTATTGTAAATAATAATAATTAATAATTTTTTATGGAAGATAGATATAGCATTGCTAAATAGAAAGAGAAGAGCAGCTCATTGAGCTTCTTCAAGAATAACTATGCCTTTTTCGCTCTTCACTGAAAATAGTTATAAGCTCGAGTAGTATTAACTAAGTACTAACTACTACATAAACTGAGAAACAGATAACTATGCCTTCTTTTAGCTTACCTTGGTATTAACTAAATGAGGAACCCGAACCCTTTTGGAGCCATCAGGTAAACGCATTGCAAACCTGCAAACAAATCACAACCAAGCACGGAAAGGTACATCAGACGTTAGAACATGTTTTGTTCATTAACTGCTGCAATTTTTTTTTCAAGTATTTGATAAGCCATTTTAATAGCTCTGAAGCTTCCATCTCAAAAGGCATATAGAATTACAAAATTAGGAAGAAAATATCTGAAGCAACAGTCTCTCTGTGCAAAAAAAGGGGGGGAAATCAATCATTAAGGAAATCCGTAATGTTGCATCAAATTTCTGGCTGATAATGACAATAGAGCATGGCGTAATATGACTACCTGGATGCAAATTTCTACAAGAATTTAGATTAAGATCATTGAGTTGTGGGCAGTTTAAATACAAGGCCTGCATGTTAATTCAAAAAAGGAAATTCCAAATATTAGAAGCATGAGAAAAAACATGCTCAACAAACTTGTTTAGTCAAATAAAACTCACATCCAAGCAATATTAGAATTTCATAAAATAAAATAAAAACAAAAACCCAGCAACGAGAAATCCTTGAGAATTCTACCTCGGATTCTTCCAAATGTTCATCTGCCAATGATTTGAAGCAACTTAACTCTTGTCCAACTGACTTTCGCAGGAAAGTCAGATTCCATTGGTCTTGCAGCTGGAAAGCCTGTAGTGAGAGACTTGTCTAATAAAGCTTTGACAATGTCAAGTGTTCCTTTGAAGATGTTGGCCCATTTATTTAGGATTCAATGTTGCTTTATATGATACCAGAATCCTGAATAAGATTAGTATCAATAAAATGCATTAGGTTGCAAAAAATAAGAATGTTCTTATATCCTTAAATACATAAAATTTGATAGTCCAAAAAGTTTTTTCTTTTTCAATGGATAAAAATCTATTTTCATGCATATGTGATGTCAACATTATGATCTGGAGATGTTTATATGAAGAATTTTGCATATTAATTAATAAAGCTGTACAAAAGACAAGTATTAATTAGACCCGTTTACATGAAAATGAAAAAGTTTAAAAGAGGCTTACATGATTAATCCGATTGATGTAGTTGCTCCAATCAATCATAGTTGAAAAATAGATGAAGAAGATTGTGGCAGACAAAACCCATCTAATCACCATGCTCTATGATTGATAAAGCCAGCAAAAACTGTGCAAGATTAATGCAACAATTCAGCGATGGAGTTCCCCCATTTTGGTCTATGAGAATTAGTTTTGTATATATTAATAGTGTATAATATTCAGCAGCCAAAGAATTAAAAGATATATCATACTGTGAGTGCACATAAATAGATTTTTTGACTGGCAGAATTAATTTGGTGGTAGTTACATGTGGGAAGTAGTTTTGCTTTCATTAGCCATATTTAATGCCATATTCTGTTGCCTAATTTATTTATTTGCTATACATTCATGGATCAATATTCCATATTAAATGCATGCTTGGCTTGGTTTGGTTTTTCTGATCAGTCTGAAACCACGATTCGGCAAAACTTGATTTTCTCATGGTCAAGGATAGTTTTCCTTAGGAACTATTTGACGTAACTTTCAATTTTAAGTTTTTTTTTTGGGAATTTTAAAAATTAAAATTGATTTTGGTTTTATACACTAATTATTAGATGCGTATAAGTTTTATTTCAAAGAAAGTATAATGTCTATTATTAAAAGAATTTATTAAATGCGGTTAACTTTTTCACTTTTAAATCAACTTGATGCATCTATTTATGATATATTGATATGGAGTACATGTAAGAGCCACTAGGTTGGGCACATGCTGATCCTACATGGACTTCTCAACAAATCTAGGCACTAGCTTGCAAAAACTCAGGACATGGAGGTACTTAATAATTTCATCTGTTAATGTTTAAACTCAAACAATAGGTTCTTATCTTGGATTGAAACAGAAGCTTCAAAAGCTAGACACTGTCAACAGGTTCATTAAAAAGATCATTATAATGAAAACTCAAAAAATTCTATGCAGTACCACTTTTATTTGCCTTTTTCCTCTCTTTCCATGGTCTTCTAGATGTCCACTCCTTGAACACATCCACTCTTCCTTCCAACCCAGACTCACCTGTTCGATACTTGATTGAAAGAAAACATTTCAAAAGTAGGAAATATCAATAAATAAATGATATTAAATTTGCAACATAACATTTCAGACTGGACCATTTCTACAACAACATAAACTTCAATTACATGATTTGTAGTCAGAACAAAATCCACTAGGAATAACTGAAAATGCTGATAAATTAAATTCAAAGTTGTTCTTTCAACTAAAAAAAACAACATCCTGCAAAAAATAAAAGAAAATGAAAAATCATCATTGAAACATAGCCATTTTATACGTTTTATTCCTGAAATAAAGCAATCTTAATCTCACTCATTTGTTTTTCAACAATAAGAAGATAGAGAATACAAGCATGGGTGGGTAAAGAAAGAAATATTTACCAGGAGCAACACACAGGTCGAGAACATGATCCCCAGGTCATATATTTAAAGCAGCCATAACTACAGCTCCAAAAGCTACATCAATTCCATATATCTGACACATAAAAAATCCATCAATACCATTGTTTTAAATAAAATTGGTAGCAACCAAACTACTTGGTTGATCTATGAAAAGCCAAACTAATATTCCATGACCAGTTACCTTCCCTTCTCGGTATGCCCTAGAGCCAGCAATTTGAATGTGAGGTGGAAGAGAGTAAAATCCCAGTAACCACTCTAATTTTTCGAGTTTGCATTTCACCTCTGCTTCAACCTCTTCAATACATGATTCGAAACCGGATTTCAACCTTTGAAGGCTCAATAAGAAGAAAAATAATTTTCAAATTAAAAGGCATGAAGTGAAGCAAGGAGATTGAGAAAAATGGTGAAAATTGGAATTACCGAATGTATCGTGGGGTGGAATCAATAGCAGTGTAAATGGAAGGGTCGAGCCCGTTGGTCTCCAGGAACTGAAGGAAAGCGTCCGACAGTGGCGCCTTTACCGCGTGTTCTTCTTCCATGGAAAACTCAAGTGAACTAAGTGAAGAAGAGGAGCAACAGGGTGGAGATTTTGTCATTACAGGGGTTTGAGTTTTTTGGGGGGTTAAGGTTTTTTTGCGGTTTCACTGGAGGAGAGGGGAATGGGGGTGGAGGACGAATGTGGAGTTGGGGGCAGTGGTGGCACCAGGGAGAAGGAGGAGAAAGTGTAATGGGAAGAGGAGAGAAGAGGAACATGCGCGTGAGGAGAGAAGAGGAGAAGACAACTAGCGAGTGGAGAGAGGAACAAACGCCGTGGAAAGAAGAGGAACAGATGGGGTTAAAAATTAAAATGGCCCGCATTCAAAGACGATTTTGGGAAACCACCTTTGAAATATTCGTAATATTTACGAAATTGCCATCGTTATACGTACTAAGACATTTTTCTACGATCGTCGTAAATATGATGTCGTAAAAAAGGGTTTTTCTAGTAGTGCCACTTGAGTTTAAAATAAACATTCTTAAGTCTAACCAGTTGGATTCAATTGTAGTGATGTGTAATTTATGTTGTTAGGAAATTAGAAAAGAGTGTTTCAGTACTTCTTATGGATTGCATTTGCATTTCTGGTTAGGTATATGGACCCACTCACAAAAGGTGAGTATCCAAAAACCATGTGATCTATGTTGGGAAACTGGCTACCAGAGTTCCCCAAAGAAGAAGCCAGGCAACTTAAAGGATCATTACTGCAACACAATATATACAGCAAGAAGGTAACTGGAAATTCCAACTAAACCTCCATCATGATGAGTATGGAATATTTTACTAAAAAATTTTTATGCATTCAAATGGGGGATATTAGAGGAGTGTTAGCAATACACTCTCTAACACCTCTACGATGGTTAATTAATAAAAACCACAACACAATATTAGAGTTAACTCTTGCATCTTTTTTCCTTAGAATGCTACTCCTTCATTTCTCCTTCTTTTTACCCAGTTCTAGCCTTCTAGGTTATATTTATTTATAAATATTTGGATTACTTAATTTTGATGAGACCTTATATGGTATTCCAGACAATAGACAATGCTGCCCATGACAAAGCAAGCATCCTCAAAGTCAAAAGCATTAGAAGCTATAGATAAAGCCTTGGGACAACTGGCAAGGCTTTCTATGGGTAACAGAATCAACAGGAAAATTTCAGTTTTTCCTTTGTGTTAGAGGAGATCACTCTACTCCAGTAGAATATGGAGATCATAGCTTTGAATCGGTCTCATTCACAATTTGCCGGTTAAGAGACTTTGTTGGTGCAATTGGGGAATCCACTATTTCCAAATCTTTTCTTGACCCATTTCCTATTGTTTGCTTTGTATTTTATGGGTTTTAAAACAATGTTTTGTTAATTTAGTTCTTGAACAATTGTTTAGTTATTAATATTCAGCTTTTTAGTTTTGTTAGAATTACTCAGGCCATGGTCGCTGCTCCTCAACCCCTAGTAAGTTAACATTACTTACATTAACACCCTCAATGAAATTTATCAACTTTTCATAAATTGATGGAAATCTAATTTTAATATTAATTTTACTTTTCTTTTATCTACAGAAACTTCCACCATTTACAGAAATACCTCTTAATGCTTGTGGCCATCACATGACAGTATTAAGATGATTTGACCCTCCATTGCAATTGCCTCTTGAAACTCTCAACCCTGGCATTGCTCCTAAAATCATTACTCAACCATGGTATGATTTCCTTGCAGAAAGTGACTTTGATCATGGAGATGAAGTCTCCTTTTATTATAGACATTTTGACAAAGTATGAGAAATTGTAATTAGAAGACAAAAGGATTGGGATGATAGTGACACTGATTAAACTACTTTTTGTAGTTTACAATTTTTGAGAAATATTTTTTTAATGATGTAGTTTCAACAATTAGTTAATTATAAATTCACAATTCACTTTATTCATAATTCACTTCTGAATTTAATTTTAACTCTATATTGCAATAAAAAAAAAATCTTGCAAAGTAACTTAACAAACAATTCGTGCATGTGCACGGGTTGCATACTATTTTATCATCTGCATGTGCATGAATTGCATACTATTATCATATTTATAGGAATATATAAAGGGGATATAGTTTTCTCTAATTTTTTTTGTCTCCACATTTTTTAGACTATTTTATCTTTATTCTTAATAATATTAAAGTAGTAATAATAATTAATCTTCTTTAATTATGCAGATTAAAAATGACCCACTAACCAAAATTAGGTAACAACTCATTAATCACTTTTCACTTTCATTGGACAATTTAACCTTTAAACCATTTTTAAATTCTTAAATTTTCTTTTAACTTACATTAATTTTCCACTACTTTTATATTATTTTTTATTCTTATTTTTTTATTAACTGTATTTAAACTTGTATTTTTTATTATTTAAAAAATTTAGAGAGACACTTGCCTGTCTTCCCCTATTATTTAGAATAAATGTTGTTAATAGTAGTAACAATTACTAACTCAAAAAAATACAATAATTATAATATAATTATTGAAATAATATAATATTATCCAATAATAGTAGTGTCGGTAACAAAGATATTATTTGAATCCTGTCCTCAATATTTCGTCCGTTTCAAATGTTTAAAATTTATTTTTGTTTTCTGTCAAAAAACTATATATTTATTTTCGCAGATTTCTAGATTCCTCAAAGAGAGAGGTGCAATTCCCGGTCAATTCTTAATTGAAATTTCTTCTGGATCGCTGTGAGCGCATGCTTAACGAGTCAAATGTATTAATTACATAATAAAATTAACTAAAGTATGTAATTATATATAAAATTTCAAAAAATCACTATCATTCTTCTTTTCACATCAATCACAAGCCTTATTTATGAAATTAAATTTATAGCATGGTATAATTATTTCAAAACCTTGGCAAATAACTTTGACCAACGACTCCTTCACCTTTGATCCGTTCAAAATACTATAAATTATATTAATAAAAAAATAGTAAACAATTTGATCAGACAAATATTTTACTGCAACAACAATGATTAAGTTAATCGTTGACGGATTAATCAGCCGCGCGTAACAAAAATTTAATTTTTCTTTCTTACATTAATCGAAGGTCAATCCAAAATTCCTCTTACTATAAATGTGCTCGTAGTAGAACGCACAAACCCGTAACTTAATAAGAAAGATCAATCTTCTAAGTTAATGCGATTGATACATTGAGCATATATAACAAAAAGGGAATGAAGGCCATGCAGATGCAATCGATCACCATACTGTTGCTGACTGCGTTAGCAGTAGCAGCTGACCAAGCCCTGCCCGGCTGCCCGAACTCTTGCGGAAGCGTTTCACAAATTCCGTATCCATTTGGCATAGGCAAATCTTCCGTCACCGGTGAAAACTGTTTCTTGGAGGACCAATTGGAGCTCACTTGCAGAGATTCCACTTTATATCGCGGAAACGGCAACGTCCAAATTCTGAACATAACCCTCGACGGTAAAATGGACATGCTCGCCTTCGTCTCGAAGGTTTGCAGAAAAGAATCTCTTGGTGGAGTAGAAACAGAAGGTAACGAACCCAGTCTCACAACTCCGGCTTTCGCCATTTCCAGCGAGGACAACAAGTTCGTAAGCGTGGGGTGCGACACTAATGGCTATCTCAACAGTTATCGCAATGGTGCGAAATCTTCAGTGGGGTGTTTGACAAGATGTAACAGCGAAGCCAGTGTGCAAATCATGCAGAGAGATGGAAACTGTACGGGGATAGGGTGTTGTCAGGTGGGTATTTTTTTTTTTTTATCCACCAACGTCAATGGTTAAATTTTGTTAAAATATTATATCTAGGTGATTCAAACCATGATTCCTCTATTTTTCTTTAATACCAAACTAATCTTATAACTCCTATTGACAGGTGGATATACCTCCCGGAATGATGAATATTACCATACAAGCATTTAGCTTTAACAATTTCAATTCCTCTTCTGACTTCAACAACTGCAGCTATTCCTTTGTCATAAAAAATGACAACTATACTTTCTCAATGGATCATTTAAAGGGTCTTCCGTTCCAAAAGGCACCCTTTGTTGTAGATTGGACTGTTGGAAATCAGACATGTTTCAATTCCACGAGTAAAACCGACTATGCATGTAAGAGTAATAGCTATTGTGAGGACTCGGCTATTAGAAAAAGTTACCGATGCAAATGTAAAGAAGGTTATGAGGGAAACCCGTACCATCCGGATGGTTGCCAAGGTAGGTAATTAATTAATCATCCTGAACGTTTAATATAATCGTTAATTTATTTAGTATGATTGGTTGACTTGTTCCATTGACTTTAGAAATTTGATAAAAATATATGTCGTCATTCTTTCTTTTTTCCTTCTTTTGAAAAGCAAGACATTGATCATTTCAACTTTGTTATTTCACGAAACTAGCTTAATAATCTGGGTCTTCCGTGGGTATTAATTTTATACTTATAATCTATATTTTTTAATTATTATGAGTCTTTTAATACAATTATCAATTATTTTGTTGAACATTTTTAGCAAATATGTGTAATATATATATATATATATATATAGATAAAGAGAAAGACATTTCTTAAAGTACATCAACTTATTATAGTTTTAGTTAGAGTATATCAACAACTTATACCATCAATATACTTTAAGTTAATATCTAACTATAACGTGTTAACGTATCCAACTAAAAAAAAGTGTGTATATTTAGATTAACAAGTCCCACAGGTATTTTTTTAACATACACATTCAAACATAGTTATATTGTAAGACAACCTTAAGTAATCACTTTCTCAGGTACTCCAATTAATGGTGTGTGTCTTAATAGGATAAATTATTTATAATTAATAAATATGTTGTCACATGACATATGTCTAGCGGCAAACTTTCTTTTATAAATATACAATGATTGATAATTAATAATTGATTAGATTCTAATCATGATTCATTACTGTAATAAGTATTACATAATTAAACAATTATTCTAATTATCATAAAAATGCATTTTGATGAATTAAAAAATAAAATAAAATTTTGTGAAAATTTAAAAGAAAAAAAAAGAATGAACAAAATGTTGTCACGTGACATTTATTGAAATGATAATTTTTTTATGATTGATAATTGATTATTATTTTTGTTTGACCACTGTAGACATTTTAGAATGTACGAATGGTCGGAACAATTGCGCAAGAGATGAATATTGTCGTGAAACCCTTGGATCTTTCCAATGTTTCTGTCCTGAAGGACTTATCGGAAATGGAACAAAAGAAGATGGAGAATGTCGACAAAAGCAGCGAAATGACGTATTTACCAAAGTCGCCATTGGTAAGCAAATAGTAATTAGCTCGTGTAGCTTTTGATTTTATTCCCTTTTGGTCATACATAGTATATTTTCATTTATAGAAGTTAGTATATAATTATTAACTAAGTGCTCAATCACATAATTGCTTTAAACAGGTGGAGGTGTAGGATTAATTGCTCTATTTATGGGGATTTCTTGGGTATACTTGATAAAGCAGAAAAGGAAAGTCCTCAAATTAAAGGAGAAGTTCTTTCAGCAAAATGGGGGCATCATTCTAAGACAGCAACTCTCTACAAGGAAAGACTCGTCTCAATCAACTACAATTTTCACTGCAGAGCAACTTGAAAAAGCAACCAACTATTTTGATGAGAAATTAGTCATTGGTAAAGGAGGTTATGGTACAGTTTTTAAAGGATTTCTGTCGGATAACAGGGTCGTTGCTATCAAAAAGTCCAAAATAGTGGATCAGAGCCAAATAGAGCAATTTATTAATGAGGTCATTGTATTATCACAAATTAATCACAGGAATGTGGTCAAACTGTTGGGTTGTTGTCTAGAGACAGAAGTTCCTTTACTAGTTTATGAATTTGTTAACAATGGTACCCTTTTTGATTATTTACACAATGAACACAAGGTGGCTAATGTATCCTGGAAAACCCGCCTAAGGGTAGCAACAGAGGTAGCTGGAGCTCTATCATATCTACACTCAGCAGCCTCCATACCCATCATTCACAGAGATGTGAAGACTGCCAACATACTCTTAGATGATACTTACACTGCCAAAGTGTCTGATTTTGGTGCTTCAAGATTGGTTCCACTTGACCAAACTGAATTAGCCACAATCGTGCAAGGAACCTTTGGGTATTTAGACCCAGAGTACATGCAAACAAGCCAATTGACTGAAAAAAGTGACGTTTATAGCTTTGGCGTAGTGCTTGTAGAACTGTTAACAGGAGAAAAACCTTTCTCTTTTGACAGGTCTGAAGAGAAACGAAGTCTTACAGTTCATTTTCTTTCTTGCTTGAAAGGTGATCGCTTATTTGAAGTTCTTCAAATCGGAATTTTGGATGAAAAAAATAAACAAGAGATCATGGATGTTGCTATTCTTGCTGCAAAGTGCTTGAGACTTAGAGGAGAAGAAAGGCCTAGCATGAAAGAAGTAGCAATGGCGTTGGAAGGAGTAAGAAGAATGGAGAAACACCCATGGACCAATAAAAGCCAAAATTTCCAGGAGACTCAATACTTGCTTCATGAGGCATATAGCACTCGTGAACATGGTGATAGTAGTGACCTTCAAAGTACTGGATATGACAGCCTGAGAAATCTTGAATTAATAGACTTTGGTGATGGAAGATGATTAACGCATTTCCACTTCAGTTTATTTCAATGTAAAGCATATTCCTTCTTTCATTTCTTGTAGTTGGTGTTGATATAATTCGAACAAGGAATTCTGTTTATGATATTTCCAATAACATTTCTACATGTTGCTTCCAATTACTTGTGCCCATTTTGCTGACTTGTTTCAAACCCAACGCTGCTATATACTTTTACTTTACTTTCCTATATGCAGAGAAGAATAATCAAAGGTATTATACATTCATTGTTATGGAAACTGCCTACAAATGTACTAGCAGTTACATCAGTTTGTCAGTCTTGGTATTGTATGAGGCAATTCTATTTCTGAGTTGTTCATAAACATGATTGAGGAACAAATAAATGAGAAATTATAAAGAGTAAAAAAGCATAGGAAGCTTGTGTGAGAAGGAAACAGATATGAAAATACACTACAAGAATATTTAAGACTAAATTACATACATCACTCACTTGTGAGGTTTGCACTTATTACATCCAACATCCCTCTATTTTTTATCCCTACTAAAAATCCGTTAATTTTTCATCAATAATTACACCTGGCCCCCTACCATGTTAATGCCATTTAAATGTGTGACAGAAATGAATCATGTGCATTGCACATAATATTTAATGATTTTTCTCTCCTAGAATACCCTTTTTTCTTACTCCTTAAAATAAGGGAATGTTTAAAAACAAAATGGTTGTTGAGATAAAAAGATCAAGAATAAGAGAAAGGATATATGTTAAAGGTTATGCACTCCATGTCTCCATGCATTAGCAACACCATAGTAATCTCACTCAAGTAGTTTTGAACAATTTCAAATCTTTCCCTATATCTCTTGCTCACCATAGTATTAAGACTTGAGGAATTTTAATCTGAAGAATCAAGTTACAGGTTCATCAATTTCTCATGGAATTAAGGATAATTGGCATTTACAAGAACTTCAACTCAATTTAATCATTCTACTACTTAACCACATCAATAACAATATTCCAAACTAAGGATAATTGGTATTTACATGTTCCTTTTTATCAACTTCGATTAAATTAATTTTTTCAAAAATCAAATTTCTATCTTCTTTCTCCCTAACGAAAGAAAAAGTTCTCCATTTTCATTCCCTCCATTTATAGGGTTAGATTTTTTGTCTTGAGTTTTCTAGAACTTGAACTTCCAGAGCTGCTTCTCCCCTTCAACACCTTCTCACACGACCCTCTCTTAACCTCTTCTCTCTTTTTCTTGGGCATGGCCACGATCATAACTTGAATCTTCTCGCTTGGGACAATCTCAGAGGGATTCCAAATGCAGGGTCTTTGTTTGGGGAACACCAGAGTAGGTTGAGGTTACACATGAGGGGGACCGGGGAGCACTATCAAGGCTTGTGACATAGACGAATTGGCCAAATTGGAGCTTGTTGGTGTCAGAGGCAAAGACAGAGTGGAAGGAGTTTGAGAGCCTGAGGAATTAGCAAAAAAATTAGATGCCACCCAAACACTAATCAACAATGTTAAATTGGAGGGTAAATTTGGATTATCATAAAATCATATTTTTTTTCTTCTTTTTAAATAACTTAATGGAACTAAAAAATGTTTAGGACAAGGGGCCTAAAAGTAATGTTCCAAAATAGAGGAGTATCGACTTTAATAAGACCATACTAAAATACTTGAAACACACTAGAAGGGGAGAGGGGTGAATAGTGTGATGAATTAAACTTGGTCTTTTGAAAACTATAAAAGACTTTTCTTAAAGCAGATATCAATGGACCAAGGATTTCATCCAAAGGATTTGATTTGTGTTTGAAAAAATCAGTTTGCAAAACTTGGATATGATAGTGTGGAAGTGACTTAAAGAAAAGGACAAGTTATATATAGAACCATTAATGAAAACACAACGGTTTTATATTGGTTCGTCCCAACTCTTTAGGTACGTCCAGTTCTCCTTTAAACCTTTTAGGGTTCCCCTGATCAAATATTTGATTACAACCAAGTATTTTCTATGCCACTTCTGACTACAATGAGTATTCTCATGGTCACTCCTAGCATTACACTTAATCTTTCCATGCGATTAAGACCCAAGTATTCTTTATCACCAAGTCACTCCTGGCTTTCACAAATAGTAAATATTTGATAGAAAAAGTACTTTAATCACTCAATGAGTGTTTACACAATAAGCTTGAATACTATGAAACTCGTTAACTTAGCAACGCTAACATTCACTCAATTCACTCTAGTTTCCTTCATCCAGTGAATTGATTCATTGAGAGATCCTAGCTAGTCGTTCACTAACAATTTTCTCTAGCTTTGGGGTGTGGGTACACACCTCAAACTCTTTATTCATTGAGTCACAGTATTTCTTCCAATAAATATATTGAAGTTCCTTATAAATTTAGATTCTATTAGGATGCAAGGAGTTATATATTATGTTTATTCTTTTCATTTGAATATGATATATATATATATATATATATATATATATATATATATATATATTAAAAATGTTTTGAACACAAACTAAAATCTTCCTAAGACGTAACAAGTCATTGTCCTAAAGGACTTGTATGTGGGTCCCACCCTTCCAGATACAATTGGAACTTCTAATGTACAATGAAGGCAACTGAAGAGGAACTACGGATCAAAGTGTTCCAAATCAAATCAAACCATTTGTAAACCATCAAATTAATTTTAAAAAATTGAAAACTACTTCTATTGAAAACCACAAAAACAAAAATTCTAAAAAATCTCATAATTTTTTTGATTTGGTTCAATTTTTGGATCTTGTTATAAAAATTTGAATCAAATCAAATAAACTGCATATTATAATTATAGTGATTTTTATTGTGGTAATTAATCATAAGTATTAAATAATTTAGTACTTTTCCTTTACTTTAAAATCAAGATGCTGCACATTTTACAAGAAGAGTTGGTAATATTGTTAAAAAAAATATTAAATATCAAGTGATGAACAAATTATTACTATGTTACAAGAAGAGTTGGTAATATTATTTTATATTAATACTAAATAGAAGTGAAAATAATAATTTTCAACTAAAATATGTTAAATGTGACACCCTCTACCCCCACATATATACTAATAAGGAATAAAAAAAATTCAAATATTAATTAAAATTATTTTTAAAACATTTTTTTTACAAGCCTTTCAAAGGGGAAAAGACTCACATTTATTTTCTTCTACATCATATTTAAACTTGTCCAAATAAATAATAAAGTATTCTCGACTCAACAAGGTCGTCTAAGCTTCATAAAATTAATATAGAGCTTATATCCTAATGTCACATCCTATCAGAGCGTTGTGTTCTCGTGTCCTCTAGCATGAGGTTCTTCATAGTCATCCACCTATTCATCTGCTCCCCCAAACACAAGTTCAAGATCATCACAAGATCCAAACACAACAACACACAAGGAATGAGTTATCACATTCCTAGCTAATAGAGAAAACAAGACAATTAAATATACATATTATATAAATGAGATACCACTTGCTTAAACATAGCTCACGTAACTTCACCACTTCGTCATTCAGAATTCACTTTTCAATCATCAATCACATTACACAAGAATCCCACGCTCCGATCAAGATATAATAACACATCAATTAGCAAGCATATGCAACAATTATGCTAAGACTCAATCCTATATGCAATGTGGTACCATGTCAGTGAAAAACCACCCTGGGGCGCTTAGGAGTACATAACAAGACACACCACACAATGGGGTTGTCAAGTCACTCTCACTAAGTAAGATCATAGGGAGACCAGTCAGGGTCACGATGTTTTGCGAGAATGCTACAACCATATGGGATCAACATAGGCTTAAAGGAGCACTCAAACCCGGTGACCCCCAAGGCCTACACTCCGAAGAGTCCGTCAGGGCCTCTGCCTCCTGATTCAGGTCCAACCCCTAAAATAATTTTTGCATGCAGACACTGCTCATGAATTATACAATACCCACGACCTTACACTCGTGTTTTAAACACGTTCAACACAATTGCGCTATGATTTAACACTGGTTCCTAAATAGGAAACCTACATTTTCTCTTTAACACTGCGCATCAACGCTTTTCTCAAGATAACGCTGGTCGGGTTATTGTACAATTCATAGCTTACAACACAAGTAATTCCACATCAAGTGTTAACTACACACTTATCCACAACTAAAACTCATTCACAATTTCACATCTCATAGTGTCACAATCCACCATCACATGTTTACACGTATCTCACAAATTAACACATGTTCAACTTTACACTTATACTCAATCTCAATAACAATATTATAATCTCAAAGCAACATGTTATTCTACAATTCATCACATACTCACAATTTGAATCATCATTTCATATCCTCAATATAACAATTTATATAAAAGACTATCACAACATGAGGACTAAAACCCCTCAAATAATATTACACAATTATATCAAAATCATAGGTCGAAATATACAAATATCAAGAGCACAATTTATCAAGCAATTTTCATTAGGACATCAATATTTTATTTATAATCATAAAGGAAAAATTGCAATTTAACAAACATCCCAAAATAAAACCCCAATTCAATCCTCTAAGGATCCCTACACATGTTCTCACTAATCCCCAACTGTGAATAACTCATCCCTTACCTCTGAGCGGACTCACGTGTCTTCAGCCAGTGATAATAACATCTCTAGCGGTTCCCTAAGATTCCTTCAGTTATTCCTCCGACTGCTCCGATAGAGTTCCCAAACGTGAGAGAGACGAAGAAGAGATTGAAACCTCCACTTGTACTGTCTTCATGCGATTCCTTTTTCTCCCTTCACGAATATTATTTCAAAAATCCCAATGGTGGAAGTGTGAGGAATTGAATTTCTAACAACATATCCAAATTTCATGAAAATCCAACGGTTAACGAAACCGGGATCGTAGTTTTACCGAGACAGTTTTGGGTTTCTGCGGGAAATTAAAATGTTACAATGCGAAGGGTTTTCCTCTAAGCTCATATATGATTTTGAAATTCCCAACGGTGATAATGGTCGGAATTGGGTTTCGAGCGGGAAAAAGAAAGGGTTTTGAGAGGAGAAGGGGAAAAACGAAAATGAGGTAAAAAAGAGTCACCTGACTTAACATAACTATTTATACCTAGGGACTCAGCCTATTATTTGCTCTATATTTATTTATTTATTTATTTTATAAAAACAAACTCTATTTTATTTTCTATCAAACAAATAAATGAAATACTCTTTTTATTTTCTCTCAAATCATTATTTTATTTTAATTAATAATTATATCTCCTTATTTATTTATTTATAAAATCTCATCATTTTTCTAAAACTCTATTTATTTATAAATAACAATCATTTTTAATCTAGATTACAAAAATTGGGATGTTACAATTCCACCCCTCTTAAAAGAAGTTTCGTCCCCGAAACTTTGCCGAAAGATTGAGAAAAAGATATCACACATATAGTTTTCAATATCAAGTTGTGTGCTCTGTTGAAACACTTATCTGTGACTTCGATCTTAAGAGTTTTCTACACTTGACGACAAATTTGGTGATCCTCGTTCCCTCAATGATAATTTTTCATGAGTTAAGTTGTGTTGCAAGAGTAACATCTCAACGATAATAGAATGTGAATGACATACTATTTGGAGTATAATAATATCATAGGAGACGCTAATGACAATTTGAAATGAACAAACAAACACAAGGAGACGCTACTAATCACGTGGTCGACTCTTTTTCGAACATCGGACGGTTCAAGAAAAATAATGAGTTTCGACTCTTTTAACTACCCTCAAATCTATCCCTCTTCCCTGAGCACGATCTTCCTTACTTAGGTATACTTGACTCATAACTCTCACTTAGGTCCAAGAATTGTAACGATTCAACTCTAAGGTTGCCTACCTGATACTAATTGGGTGCTAATTAGATAAGCAATACAGATTACTCCCTACTTCTGTAAGTTTGTTCACCTTAAGGTAATCTTTACACATATATACTCATGTCACCCTATAACTTTGCACTTGAACTTGAGGTTTCGATTGTTGTTTACAATATCTAACTCTATAACTAGGACACTAGTCATATCATCGGTTTCCTATTCAAGCTCTAACTACTAAGCTAGTTCTAACGTTTAAAACTAAACTCACAACAAGATTCTTGAGAATTTTACCCATATCTTTTATCTCGGATTCAACTCCAAAGATCCTCACAATGTATCAAACTAATGGTAATGTCTCCCAAAATATTATGGTGAACATCATGGTTACCTATTCTAAATCACATATAGGATAAATCTTTTCATAAGTCTTAAGTTGTCAAGAAACATTGATCACTATTTGTCCTCCTACAAGCACTCCTCTAAACTTAAAAATTATTTCAAATATTTTACTACTCCAATAAGGACCTACGCGGCTAAGATAGCACTCAACAGTTTACAGTGGTCGACTTCTTTATGAACTTATGGCTTACTCCTTACAAGGATCTCACTCAAAAACTTAAACTTACTTGAGTCATCTCCAACAAGCATTAAAGGTTAATCCAATGAGTCCTAAAATAACCTTTTGGTTCGACTACTAGTTAAGATCATTTCATCTTAATCTTAAGTTTCCTCTCATCTCAAAACAACTTCTGCCCAAGAAGGATTTGTAGTTATCTTTCACCTAGACGTAACATACTCTAAGGGTCATCTTCATCTAACTAAAATGCATAACAAAACTCTTAGCTCAAAACATGATTCCCAAGGGTCTATAACAACCTTATAATACACATCATAATTCAACTTAACTGGAAACATACTAAACACTAATCATCAAAACCACAACAAGAGCTAACTCAGGGTGAGAGATCTTGTCACGCATTCCACGAACACACATGGACATCAATCATATTATGACATGACCAGGTACACATAGAGGTCACAATAGGTACTAAGGTATTTCTTAAAGCATCCACAAACTTTTTCCATATTAAGGTAAAAAGAACTAATATTTATCTCGCTGATCATACAACTATCATCAATAATCTTTTAGGTCACCTACCCTTCGCAAGAACACTTACTCTTGAATCCTTCTATGCTTAACAATTAATGTCTTACTAACTACCTTACACTCTTCTTAAGGTTCCCCATTAAATCTTTTAACTATACTTTATAACTTTTCCAACTACACTATGTTCTCAAACAACTCTATACTAGATATTTCTCACGAACTACGGTTACAAGTTTCTATGGGTACTACACTTATAAGATTCTCAATCTTGCACTTAGGTGGTAACTAAGCATATCCTCAAGGAACACAAATACATGACTTACTAAGTTTGACTTTCGTCTATGGATAACAAGGATAATGCATACTCAAGTGTTTCCTCTCAAAACATCTTAACGTGATTGTCAAAGGCGAAGTCTCTTTTTATTCGTAATAGAAGTAACAACAAGAAAGATTATCAAGCAGTTTAACTAGACATGATTGGAAGATGAGCAACTAATAACAAGATGAACACTCGATTGATTAGGAGACAATAATTTTAAATCAAGAAGGATCACTCATCCAGAATCAACAATAGATACTCCAAATGAATTCTAGAAACGAAAACATAATCACAGTGTATGCACATATGGAGACATCAACTATCACTTGATTGCGACAGAAACATCAATAATCCAATTGTTTGATGTAGGCTCACAACACAAAGAATGAATTATACTCAAGCATGGAAGCATAATCGAATTACTTGACTTAAGCACGCAACACAAAGGATAAGTTGCACTAGAATCAGAAGGTACGGTTAAAAGAGTATTCTTTATGAAATATTTTTTTTTTATATGAGTCATTGAACTATAGAGTATCACCATTGCTAAGAACAAGAATCTCAAACAACCATACTCTTTATGCAATTAAGGTAAAACACCCTACTACAAGTATACATAGAATTATAAGGTTCTTATAATAAGTATACAACGTACATATAAGAAGTAAGAATTAAATAGTTAATAAGTATGTATTAAGGAATCATAAACTTCAACTACTACATTCAAGACTACGCACAAAATAAAGGGAGTTAAGTAGTCATGCGTTTACACATCAAGAAAGACACACTCATCCAAGATATATATATTATCCAAAAGGTTCTTGCAACACTAATCCACGCATCACAGGAGAAATAAGCTAACTAACAACATACACACAGGATGATAAAGGTTCATTAACACATTATCAATCAATATCAAGGCTACTTGCAACACCCAATGGCTTGCCATAATGTCTAACCGCACTTTGCAAATTATAGAGATGGTCAGTCTCATAACTCATGACTCAACAGTGGATTTATGGTATAGCAACATTAAGGTTGCAAGATACATACAAGCATTATTATTAAGTCTCATTTAATCATGTAGGAGAAAATACAAATAATAATTCAAACATGTTCAACAAAACTAGTCATAAGTAACCACACAGAGTGCACACCAGAATATGGTAAGCACATAACACACTGGCCGAAAGGTTCGACCTGCTCTGATACCACTAAATGTGACACCCTCTACCCCTCACATATATACTAATAAGGAATAAAAAAATTCAAATATTAATTAAAAGTATTTTTAAAACATTTTTTTTACAAGCCTTTCAAAGGGGAAAAAGGCTCACATTCATTTTCTTTTACATCATATTCAAACTTGTCCAAATAAATAATAAAGTATTCTCGACTCAACAAGGTCGTCTAAGCTTCATACAATTAATATAGAACTTATATCCTAATGTCACATCCTATCAGAGCGTTGTGTTCCCATGTCCTCTAGCATGAGGTTCTTCATAGTCATCCACCTATTCATCTGCTCCCCCGAACACAAGTTCAAGATCATCACAGGATCTAAACACAACAACACACAAGGAATGAGTTATCACATTCCTAGCTAATAGAGAAAACAAGACAATTAAATATACATATTATATAAATGAGATACCACTTGCTTAAACATAGCTCATGTAACTTCACCACTTCGTCATTCAAAATTCACTTTTCAATCATCAATCACATTACACAAGAATCCCACGCTCCGATCAAGATATAATAACACATCAATTAGCAAGCATATGCAACAGTTATGCTAAGACTCAATCATATATGCAATGTGGTACCATGTTAGTGAAAAACCACCCTGGGGCGCTTAGGAGTACATAACAAGACACACCACACAATGGGGTTGTCAAGTCACTCTCACTAAGTAAGATCATAGGGAGACCAGTCAGGGTCACGATGTTTTGCGAGAATGCTCCAACCATATGGGATCAACATAGGCTTAAAGGAGCACTCAAACCCGGTGACCCCCAAGGCCTACACTCCGAAGAGTCCGTCAGGGCCTCTGCCTCCTGATTCAGGTCCAACCCCTAAAATAATTTTTGCATGCAGGCACTGCTCATGAATTATACAATACCCACGACCTTACACTCGTGTTTTAAACACGTTCAACACAATTGCGCTACGATTTAACACTGGTTCCTAAATAGGAAACCTACATTTTCTCTTTAACACTGCGCATCAATGCTTTTCTCAAGATAACGCTGGTCGGGTTATTGTATAATTCATAGCTTACAACACAAGTAATTCCACATCAAGTGTTAACTACACACTTATCCACAACTAAAACTCATTCACAATTTCACATCTCATAGTGTCACAATCCACCATCACTTGTTTACACGTATCTCACAAATTAACACATGTTCAACTTTACACTTATACTCAATCTCAATAACAATATTATAATCTCAAAGCAACATGTTATTCTACAATTCATCACATACTCACAATTTGAATCATCATTTCATATCCTCAATATAACAATTTATATAAAAGACTATCACAACATGAGGACTAAAACCCCTCAAATAATATTAAACAATTATATCAAAATCATAGGTCGAAATATACAAATATCAAGAGCACAATTTATCAAGCAATTTTCATTAGGACATCAATATTTTATTTATAATCATAAGGGAAAAATTGCAATTTAACAAACATCCCAAAATAAAACCCCAATTTAATCCTCTAAGGATCCCTACACATGTTCTCACTAATCCCCAACTGTAAATAACTCATCCCTTACCTCTGAGCGGACTCACGTGTCTTCAGCCTGCGATAGTAACATCTCTAGCGGTTCCCTGAGATTCCTTCAGTTATTCCTCCGATTGCTCCGATAGAGTTCCCAAACGTCAGAGAGACGGAAAAGAGATTGAAACCTCCACTTCATGAATATTATTTCAAAATTCCCAACGGTGGAAGTGTGCGCAATTGAATTTCAAACAACATATCCAAATTTCATGAAAATCCAACGGTTAACGAAACCAGGATTGTAGTTTTACCGAGATAGTTTTGGGTTTGTGCAGGAAATTAAAATGCTACAATGCGAAGGGTTTTCTTTTAAGCTCAGATATGATTTTGAAATTCCCAACGGTGAGAATGTTCGGAATTGGGTTGCGAACGTGATACTCAAATTTCACGACGATCCCTGCTCGACGGGTGTGTCTTGCAGTCAAGCTCCCTTCTGCCTTTGCACTTGAGGGCCAATCTCCGTCTGGCCCGAGGAAACCTTTGCACGCCTCCGTTACCTTTTGGGAGGCCTACGCCCCATAGAAACTGTCTACGGTGAAAGTGTCCGAGATCGTCGTTTTTCTGAGACAGGTTCGGTGGGCTGCGGGAAAAAGAAAGGGTTTTGAGAGGAGAACGAAGATGAGGCCAAAAAGAGTCACCTGACTTAACATAACTATTTATACCTACGGACTCAGCCTATTATTTGTTCTATATTTATTTATTTATTTATTTTATAAAAACAAACTCTATTTTATTTTTTATCTAACAAATAAATGAAATACCCTTTTTATTTTCTCTCAAATCATTATTTTATTTTAATTAATAATTATATCTCCTTATTTTTTTATTTATAAAATCTCATCATTTTTCTAAAACTCTATTTATTTATAAATAACAATTATTTTTAATCTAAATTACAAAAATTGGAATGTTACATTAAACAAAATTTAATAAAAAATAAATTTATTTTTTAAAATAATATAGCATAATATTTATGTAAGTTTAGTTTATAGAATTTAAATTATAATAATAGATTAAAAATAAAAAAATTGCCAAACATCGAACTGAATTAAACTATAAAAAAATAATTTGATTCGGTTTAAATTTGATATTAAATTTAAATTAAATCAAATGATATCTTTATTTTATGTTTGATAAAACTCAAACCAAAACATTCTCAAAACACCCGTACTACGAAACCAGGAGAGCAGAGACAGAAAGAGAGAGAAGAGAAGGCAAGGCTCGTCGAGTGTATTGTGTGAAACTCAGTCAAAAAACGACAGCCATTCTCCAAAATGTTAAGAATTAAAAAATTAATTAAATGGGCTGTCAAAAACAAAAAGTTAATTAAATCGTTAATACTTAATAGTAATGAAATGATGTTAAGAGATTTGAATGCTGGAAACAGATATCTCTTGATTTTTTCAGGACCATTAAAGCTTAACAAAAGTCACATTAAAATAAAGGTTTCTCATAGTTTTGATTCAAATTTTAAAAATTCAAAATAATCTCAAAAAGAATTTTATTAAATAACAATGTATTAATCCTATGTGGCCCATTGTCGTATGCATAAGGGGAGGAGGGGACAAATCCATAGATTTGCATGCAACAGATCCACAAGACCTAATCTCATGCGCAATCTCATTTGCACAAAGCGTTAGGCACACGTTGATTGTTTTATAAACAAGGAAAGCAAAATATGTCTAGACAACGTGAGATTCTTGTCTTTTAGTATACCATTAAAATACAATAGTGTATTATTTTTTTATTATTAATTTTGTTTTTATTCTTTCGGGACCTAGTATTTCTATTTATTTTTCAGTTTCTTTTTTATCATGTTCTTAATAGATTATAAAACAAATGAAATCAATATTAAGCATGTTGTGTGCATTTGCCTACAGTTTACAGAGAAAGAATTCAGCAATAGCATAAACACCACCATATAGTGTACCAAAGATTTTAATGTGTTTTAATTTTTAAAGGATGAATTGATAAAAATAAAGAAACAATATAATGTTATAAAAGTTTAAATTTATTATCTTATATAAACTAGCAACAATCCTCAAAAATGGAAAATTCACAACAGAAACATGTCATTTTTTTATATAAAAAAATGTTCAACAAAATATGAAGATAAGAAACTTCCCAAGCCTTTCTCATTTCAGTCTTAAATCATGCTTGTATTTTTATTTTAGTTTGTTTTTCTTAGTGTTTCAAATCAGTGTCTGTAAAATAATTCCTTTTTAAAATGATTGTTTTCTTTGATTACATACTGGTTGTTTTTAATTAATGGTTAGTGACATCAAATGATTTGTTCATAGTTTAACAACCAGAAATATTACTATAACAACGAACAAAGACAAGTGCTAGTGCTCCTTTTCCGAAGGACTTCTTCTCACTGTAGCCTCTCCAATGAAACTATAGGTGTCTTTGCTTTTCCCTTAGTTGAGGAGTCCATGTCTTCAAGCATGCTAGTCTCTCCTTCAGAGCTGCTTTCACTGGAAGATGTATCGCTCAATGTGTGGGACATTGTCATATTCTTTTGCTTTGCATACTGAAATGAGTAGTTTGTTTTTCCCATTTGCACAGGAAGCACAGGTTTTGGTCTTGAGTGAGCCGTGTCCCTTCCCAAACTATAGTTGGTTGAGCGGAAGAGAGCTCTGAAAGATCCAAATGGTAAACAAGAAGTGAATTATTGTACATCCTTCTTAGGTGAAATAATACCATTATTTTTAAAACTAGACCGACCGTTGAACCAGTAAAAATACTTTTTATGGTTTATTAGTTTAACTGCGGTTAAACTGTGGACAAATCAGTGATAAATGAATTTGTATTTTTTAATATTGTATAATATTTTAAGTGATAAAATAATATAAAATTACAATAAATCAAGATATAAAAAATTATGTTTTATAAGATAAAAAATCAATGCTAATTGGAAAAATAATGTATACTTATTTGTAATCTTTAAACGTGTGTTTATTTATTTTTAAAATATTTTAGATTAAATTAAACTATAAAAAAAATGCATATATGAAAAAATTTGAAAAATATTGGTTCAAACTGGTTTGTTTGTTGCACCAGTTTTTATGATTTGACCAGTTCCTACCCGTACTGAGAAGAGTCAATTTTTTGGAGTTATTAGACTAGTCAAAATGGGCCGGTCTGATTTTAAAAATAATGAGTAGTTCATAAGAAGAAAGAATGCGGGAAAGAAGAAAAGTACAAACTACACTATTTTGAACTAACTCTATTGTCAAGGAAGCTTCCAAGGCCTTGATCTTTAAGCTTCTCTTTTGCCCAGAATGTACAGCAGAATCTTACAAGTCCAATTAGTATCAACAAGAGAGCAGACTCAAAGAGCAGAAACAAGACTATTGCCCTTTCGTTACCTGCAAAAAACTTACAACTATATACACTCAATTGTTAAAATGTGGCTACATTTTCATAATGTACGAAGTTGTACATTACCTGTGTAGACACTGACAAGCTTGGTTCTTTCCTGAGAGCAGCTTGATGCAAGCTTCTGACCTATGAAGTGATGAGGAATAATTGTTAATCGTTTGACATAAAGATTTAAAGTTGTACTATGATATACACTAAACTAAAACCAAGATACTGTAGTCTTGCATGTATAAAGACAACCTAACTTGTTTGTTACATATTCAAAAAAAAAAAAACTGATTCTGATGTCAAACAATTTAGATAATAATTTTTAAAAATTTTAAGAAAAGGAAGAAACTAGTTTATAACTATTTTTTTTTTATCAATAAATGTTAATTATTAGTTTGTTAATTTTTGTTAGGAGGGAGGATCGAATCCACGACCTTGCCCCCCTTCTACTCTTTCTTAACCACCCATTCAACCTTATATCTCTTAATTTATCACTAAATTTAAAGCTGATTAATTTAGTGATTATTTTAAAGATTTTGAATAATTGCCTGACATCTTTGTCAATTTAATATAATTAAAAAAATTCCTGAAACTGTAATCTGTCACTCAGTTTAGGCCAAAGTTACATGCAATGCATGACTTAGTCGAGAATATTAACATATGTTTAGGGATCAAAATGAGAGTAAGTAGTTAAATTTAAAGATTTAGATAGCATGAATGACAGTTTCAGGGGCTAAATTAGTCATTGACTTGTTAAAAATTTGGTTTTTTTTATCTAAAGGCAGGTGAAGAAAAGATTTGTACCTATAGTACGACATTGCAGCGGAGTGCCAATCTCTGCTTTGAATATCAGACCAACTCATTAGTTCATTCAAATAAACTACTTCATATCAAACATATAGTTCCCAAAAGTAAATATTCCAGGGTATTTTTAGCTATCCAACTTGCACTTCCTTAAATGAATGATCAACATTCTTCGAAAGGCCACTGCTAAGTGTCCAACTTCTCATCTTTTGATTTAATAGGAGCAACCCTTATTCAATATTATTAAAATAAAATAAAAACAAAAAAAAGATTAGTTAAGAGAGTGCACTCTTACTTGAAGCAGCAAGGAAAGCAAGAAGAATCTCCTCATTCATGACAAATTGACTTAGATCACTCTTAGAAAATAAAGTAGAAACATGACCTGATTGAATCATGCGCACAGAAAAATAGTTAGTGTGCTGCTATGGAAACTTCATTACAAATGCAAAGTGTTACGAGGAAATGACTGGGAAATATGTACCAGGATAGCTTTCAGACCAATATATTGATCCAGTTGCAGGAACCAACATAGTGAACAATGCAGCTTTTGGTTGAATTGCTGAAACTACAGTGTATTCACCAATTGTGTGGCTAATTTTTCCTTCCATCTCTATTTGTGAACTGTAGATTGCAAATCCAGAGCAATCAAGAAAAGGACCAACTTGAATTATAGAGTTTTCTGCATTCATTCTTGAGAATTTCTTAAGAACCCCAGTTGGAGAAAACGAGTATAAGAACCCATCCAACGAACCAATAGATATCCATCCTGTTACATTAAGTGTGCTCTAGTAAAGTAAGTTCATATTCCACTTTGAGATTAATGAAGAAGTTTATATATGACACACTTTAAAATACTGGGGGCAAGTATGATGCAAATGAATGCTGCATTATTAGGCATGATTGTCTAGATGCACCAGAAAGTACTTGGAAGAAAAGTTAGAGAAGATTGTGTTATCATAGAATCATATAAAATTCTAATTTAGATATAATTTATTCACGTAAAGGAGATATAGGTAGATTCTTCATACAGTTCCATGGCACAATGGTTTGCAAAAGGGATTCATATAAAGAGAGTGAGAACATGGAAACCAATCAGAAAGTGTATCATAAGAAATGTTATTGCTGGACACAACAACAAAGCCTTATCTCACTTGGTGAGATAGGCTACATTGATCACACCATGTCATTCGGCAAGATTAGATAAATTTTAACATTTCTTTACTAAATAAGTTTAATTTCTATGCACTGTTAGTGTACAAAATTTTACACAATCAACCAATCAGAAGTAATGGTAAATATGACTTTTATGGTAGTTAGTTAAAAATCAATAAACATATCACACATGGCAATTTGTGATTGAATAATAATGTAAAAATCATGTATGTTGTTAGTACATAGACTGTTTTCTCTTGCAGAATTTCCACATATATTTATTAAGACATTGGTCATGCATGTACTAATTGAGAGACCCCATATAATTGGTAATGCATAATGAAATAATATTTTTTTAGAGTAAGCCTTAAAACTAATCGAACAGCAAACAACTTACCATTAGAGTCCACTACAGGTGCAGAGTCAACTTTGCTTAATGGCCCAATACTTCTCTGCCACAACACATTACCTGAAAAGACATCTAGAGCCAGAACAAGAGCCTTGGCTGGAACTGTTACATACAGATGACCATTGTTTCCTAGAGTGATGGTGAAATTTTTGTCTAATGAACTAAAATCTTGAATCCATCTAAAGTAACGGCTACGAACTGACAAACAATAGAGTTCACCCTCTGTGTTTGAGATCTGCAAATGCAAAAACCAAAATATCTTTAAGTTGTTTTGATTTTCTACTTTCAGTTTGGTTATTCAGATTCTTCCTTGCATTATCCTATCTTCTTCTCTCACTCCTACTATCTAAAACAAAAACACTATCATACACACCCTAAAATACTCCAAAAACTAGTTACCATTTCATGCATAGTTGTTGTCAAGTACATTTTTTAATTACTATTAGTGAATTATAACTTACATCTTTTTCCATATTGGCCGAGCCTACATCTGATCCATCACATATAATTTTTTTAAGGCCACCAAAATCATAATTGTTGCAAAAACCATTATTCAATATGCACTTCACTGCTAATCCAAAGTGCATAATAGATATTCATATTACAATAAACAAGGATGAGTGAACCTTACATATATACTACCCTCACAATGATCAAGCAAAGGAACTGAAGCAAAGTAACAATTTGTAAGATTTTTCCTGCATCCTTGACGGTAGCCGAATTGGTAAAGCACAGGTTCCACACTCCAAAGCAAATGTCCACGTGACTGATATGCAAAGAGTCCTCTGTTCTTGACATTGATATAAATAGTTGAGCCTAATGTGCTCACTGAGAGCCCAATAATTTCAGCCTCTGCCACATGACCTGGTCCCGGACCGAAGAAAACTTCTGCTTCAGGCTCAGAAGTTCCAATGTTTCCATAACTAATCACCAATATTCTGTTATCAGCTACCAAGTATATCTGCAATTGCATTACAAAAATTAGTAACCTCCACCACCCTGCCACAAACAAAAACCTTCCCCCTTTCCCATCAAAGTGTGAAGGCTTACATGGATCGAATGACACCCTTATATCATCTCTTCTGTTTACTATAAATTGAAATAATGGCCTTGCCTAGACAAGTATCACTTTCTCATCATTGTTATTTGAGTAAATAGTGTATGCAATAACAACATAAAGGATTTTTAGACAGACATCTAATCACAATTATGATGTATGATTAATTTGTTGACTTTCACAATAACTACTTGAAATTCATACCTAATGTATTCTATGATTTCTGATTGGTTGACATTGTGAAACCTTTTACATTGACAATGTATATAAAAAAAAAATTCCCATTTGTTTGCACTTTTTTTGTTGATGTCCCTTACTTTTTAGTAGTTATTATTGTTGTTGTTACATGCATAAAGATTAATGTGACTCGTGAGTGCAAGGGTGATGGGTCAACTATGACGAAAAGAACATGTTTTTGTAGAAGATATTCAGATCAAGGAATATCCCACTAGTGCAGAAAACAAGATAATTCTCAATTTCCCAATAAAAATTTATACATGAAAAGAATTATAATTTGAATTCAACTTAAGTAACATGAAAGTTTGTAGTGTGACAAACAAAACTAAATATAAATCACCTTGCCATGACCTCCATGAACTGGGGCAGTACCAAGGTTGCATTTGTAGTCTAAATGCATGATCCATGCAATGGTACCATTGCTTTCAAATGCAAAAAAGTTGTCATGAGAACAAACGTAGATTCTTCCATCATCTCTAAGAAGAGGTTTTGAAAGCAAATGATATGCAGAGACAAAAGAAGAGAAAGTAGCAACCAACACCACCAATACAAGGAAAACAAGTAATTGGGTCATTGCACATTACAGAAACACCATGTTGTTGTCGCAGTTAAGGTTTCAAGACAGTTATTATAATGGATAATAATGGGTAAAAACTGTCTTAGGCTGTGAAA
This sequence comes from Glycine max, assembly GCF_000004515.6. Lineage (NCBI taxonomy): Eukaryota > Viridiplantae > Streptophyta > Magnoliopsida > Fabales > Fabaceae > Glycine > Glycine max. The sequence continues at coordinate 30,743,384 of NC_038250.2, read as the reverse complement.
CAAAACTGTCCACAACCAACAATGCGTACTTGATAAAAGAAAAATAAAAAACTGACGCCTCTCACATTGAAATAAAAACTGATGCGTGATTTTGTGTAACTGTTATTTCAGTTTCACTCACTGTGCACTATATTTCCTTACTTCTTCTAAATTTTATTCCTCCATTTTATTTGCACCCTTATCGATCCTTAACATAATTTGCAGACTTAACATGCTTTGTATGTCAGCATTTCGCAATTCAGATTTAACGGTTAACACAACTCGGTATTATCACAATACAATTAATTTTTCACACATTGAAGAAAGAAGCTGAGCAGAGAGAGACCGTTCGGGAAAATTCAACCTATAATAAGAATAAGAGAGAATTACAGATTCTGAGAGGAGAAGAGGGAGGTTACCGGTGGCCAGAGTGGAAAGTGCCGTTGAAGGAAGGAGAGAAGCGTCGAATCGAGAGTAAGGAATTTGTGTTCTGCTGTGTGGGGGTTTGGGTAAGTGAAATCAAAAGTAAGTTTGGAGATGCCACGTCACCTGCAAGCGTTCATCTCTATTTGCCTTTCGCTCTTCGCTTTCGGTCCGAGGAGTTAATCGCGGCGGCGGCGGCGGCGGCGGTGCAGCAGGCGAGGAATTTTGCGGCGTAATTTGTTGATATGGGTGGGTGATCCGTCATGCAAGTACCCAATCCATCATCTGAAAAAAATTTGTTTATTTTTTTATAATGGTTAACACGTAATTTTTGTTTACCATGAATACAGTTTCATGTTCTTATGCCTCGGATGTGAGATTTTTTTACATGATACAATCTCTTTTTAATTATTTGTGTTTATCTTTTAATTTTTTTCTCTGATATGTTATGTGCATTTAACTTTAAGCAATTCATTGACAATCAAAATTTGAAAGAATTTATCATATTTTGTGATAAGTTTGATTTTAAAAAATTCATTTATTTTTTATATTATTTTTCTCTTAAGCTTACCTTTTTTAACTTATTTTTATGTTCGTTTTATATTATTCTCTCAATCTTATTTTTCTCATTAATCCACTCTAAAACTCTCCAATAATCATCTTTTTAATTATATTCTTTATTAATTTCTTTTTTACATTAATGTATGAAAATTCTCTTTTTTTAACAGATGATGTAAAGTCTGGGTAATTTAAATACTCAACAATGAGAACAACAACAAATAGAAACATAAAGGAAAAATATAAAAAATAAAAAACAAAGAATAACATGAAACAAACATAAAATGATTTATTTATAAGATGAGCAAGTATAGAAAAAGCAAAAACAACATAATTAACATGACAAATAAGATAGGTGTCTGGTCAACAAATTATCAATTTTATATTTTTGTTACTTTTAGGTGTTATTTCAGGGTGTATTATATGTATTAATGTTAATCATATGTAATTTTCTTTTTTAATAACATTCCATATTATTTTTTCTTTAATTCAAATAATGAATATATTTTTATACAATTATTTTAAATAATTAGTTGATTGATTTACTATTTAAATTTAAATAGTTCATTATAATTTTAGTGAATAATATTTTGTCGCATCTTCACATAGTTTGATCTTATAATTTCATTTATTCAAAGTTTAAAATAATCGTAAAATTGGAATGAAAATAATAAATGGAATGCAAAATTAAATGGAATAAAATAAAAGTGATTCACAATTTCAAAAGTTTGTTTATAAAGAAAAACACAAATGGCCACTCAAAAGATAAAAGGTCTCATGTAACATCACTCAATCCACTCCACTTTCCTTTGTTTGGTTCCTCTTCTAAAACATCAAAACTGATTTTATTAACCTATTACTTTTTTCTCTATACTAAGTTAATAACTTTCAATTTTTAACTCTCTTATATAGTCTTCTCTCTTCTTCTTTTTTTAATAAAAGGAACAAAAAGCCAAGGAAAAAGATTACACAGAGGTCATTAGAGCATTAGAATATCTCATGTGCATGGGAGAATATTTCATGCAAAATATCTCATGCGCATTGGAGATGGCATTGAACCTACCAAACATAATGATATGGTAAAAAATCCCCACCAATTTTCATGCATCGAATAACTTTGTGATTATCACAGAGTTATTATTTAGATGGAACGAAGTTGGATGAATGAAAGTCGTATCAGTCCAAAATATGAGGAAGGTGTCAAGCAGTTCTTGCAATTTGTCTTCGAAAGAAGTCAAACGGATGAGGACGCAAAATATTATTGTCCTTGCATCAATTGTTTGAACGGAAGATGACAAATATTGGAAGACATACGGGAACATTAATTGTGTGATAGGATTAAGAAGAATTACACGACGTGGATATGACATGGTGAATATGAAGACATGCAGAGTGGGTCCCAATCTGAACCGTTTGATGTAGAAATGGGAGACCGCTTGGAGGATATGATTTGTGACCTTGGACAAGAGTCTTTTCAGCAAGCACATGTCCTTATGTATGAAGGATTGCAAAGTGATTCAAAGAAGCCTTTGTATATGGGGTGCAAGAATTCGTTGACGTTGTTGTCAGCGGTGTTAAGTCTGGTTAATGTCAAGGCCAGATATGGGTGGAGTGACAAAAGTTTTAGTTCACTGCTTCAAGTAGTGCACGATCTACTTCCAGAGGAAAACACGTTGCCTAAAAGTTACTATCAGGCCAAGAAGATATTGTGTCCGATGGGTATGGAGTATAAGAAGATTCATGCTTGCCCTAATGATTGCATACTGTACAGGCATGAATTCAAAGAAATGTCCAAATGCCCTAGGTATGGGGCATCACAGTACAAAGTGAAGGATGACAAGAACTGTAGTTCTGATGAAAACTCAAAGAAGGGCCCTCCAGCGAAGGTGTTGTGGTATCTTCCCATCATTCCAAGGTTTAAGCGTCTTTTTGCTAATAGAGATGACGCAAAAGACCTTACCTGACATGCAAATAGGAGAAACTCTGATGGAATGGTCTGTCATCCGGCTGATTGCTCCCAGTGGAAGAAGATTGATCGTTTGCATCCAGATTTCGGCAAAGAGGCAAGAAATCTTAGGCTTGGACTAGCCAGTGATGGAATGGATCCATATGGCAATTTAAGCACTCAACACAGTTCATGCCCAGTTCTACTAGTAATTTACAATTTGCCTCCTTGGTTGTATATGAAGCGAAAATACATTATGTTGTCTATGATGATATCGAGCCCAAGACAGCCAGGAAATGACATTGATGTTTATCTAAGTCCATTGATTGAAGACTTGACAAAGTTGTGGGACGAGGGGGTTTTAGTGTTTGATGGGTTTCGCAAGGAGACTTTTCAAATGCGTGCAATGCTTTTTTGTACCATTAATGACTTTCCAACATATGGGAATCTGAGCGGTCACAGTGTTAAGGATCATCATGCATGCCCCATATGTGAAGAAGACACAAGCTACATACAACTGAAACATGGTAGAAAATAGTGTACACAAGGCATCACCATTTTCTAAAACCTCATCACCCTTACAAGCGATTGAAAAAAGCATTTAATGGAAGTTAAGAGCATGAAACTGCGTCGATACCGTTGACTGGTGAGCAGGTCTTCTAGCGGGTTCAACACTTGAATACTGTATTTGGAAAGACCCAAAAGAAGGATAAAAGTAAGACTTGCATATGGAAGAAGTCCATTTTCTTTGATCTTCCGTATTGGTCTGATCTAGATATTAGACATTGTATTGATGTTATGCATGTGGAGAAAAATGTATGTGATAGTGTCATTGGAACACTCCTTAACATTCAAGGCAAGATGAAAGATGGTCTGAATACCCGTCAAGATCTAGCTGACATAGGTATACAATCGCAGTTGCATCCAAGGTTTGATGGTAAAAAAATATACTTGCCTCTAGCTTGTCATACTTTGTCCAGAAAGGAGAAGATCAGTTTTTGTCAGTGTCTGCGCCAGGTCAAAGTCCCACAAGGATACTCTTCAAATATTAAGAGCCTTATGCAGTTGAAGGAGCTTAAGCTGGTAGGGTTAAAGTCTCATGATTGTCACGTGTTGATGCAACAATTGCTAGTCGTGGCCATACGAGACATTTTGCCTAACAAAGTCAGGTTAGCCATAACTTGTCTGTGCTTTTTCTTCAATGCCATATGTAGCAAAGTCCTTGATCCTGTCAAGTTTGATGACCTGGAAAATGAGGCCACAATTGTACTGTGCCAGTTGGAGATGTATTTTCCTCCTGCTTTCTTTGACATCATGGTTCACTTAATTGTTCATCTGGTCAGAGAAATCAAATGTTGTGGTCCTATTTATTTACGGTGGATGTACCCGGTTGAGCGATACATGAAGATCTTAAAAGGGTATACCAAGAATCTACATCGTCTAGAAGCATCTATTGTCGAAAGGTACATTGCAGAAGAAGCCATTGAATTTTGTTCAGAGTACATTGAAAAGGCTAAACCTATTGGCCTTCCTGAGTCTTGCCATGACGACAAAGTGGGGTAAGGGTTCAAGAGAACTGCATGTTATCACTCCAAGTGTAGAAGATTTGTTACAAGCTCACTTGTATGTGTTGAATAACAGTAATGAAGTTTTGCCAGACATACTTCAGCATGAAGGTTTAGTCAAACAAAGTAATCCAAAAAATGCCAAAGAACTGGGTCTTGAAAAAGCATAACAAGACTTTCTTTGATTGGTTTAAAGATACAATCTTTGCTGATGAAAATGCTTCGGAAACATTAAGAAAGCTAGCAGATGGGCCTAAAAGAAATGTTATAACTTGGAAAGGATACGACATAAACAAGTATTCCTTTTACACAAAAGCACAAGACGAGAAAAGTACAATGCAAAACAGTGGGGTCACCCTAAGGGCTGAATATCAACACTTCACAAGTGTACATGATGAAAATCCCTATGTAGTTTCTATCCCTTACTTTGGGTTCATTGATGAAATTTGGGAGCTTAACTATGTCAAATTTATTGTATGTGTTTTCAAATGTAAATGGGTTGACAACAACACTGGTGTGCGAATCGATGATGTAGGATTTACGTTGGTAGACCTAAAGAAACTAGCTTACCACAATGACCCTTTCATCATGACAGAACAAGCTAAATAGGTATTTTATGTGCAAGACCCTTGTGATGAAAGGTGGTCCATGGTTCTACACAGGAAAACAATTGGTGTTAATGTGGAAGATGATGATTCATACATGGACACTTATGTTACTCCTTCGTCCACACAAATGACTCCTAACGTTCCTTTGCACACACATTGAGATATTAGGCCCTATGCCCGGGTCTATGTGAGCCATAAGGAGTGGAGGTCGATCAGTGGTCATGTTGTGTCTCTGACTCGCTTGATAACAGTGATGCCTCATCTAGAGTTTTCCTCTTTTAGTGATGCATTGTCGCTGATAGTCCCTATTGCCACAATGTGTTACCTAAGAGGATGATATCTCTAGAAGCCAGTAAAGTTAAATGAAACCACCCTTGGGAGTTGTCACTAAAAGGGGACTTTTGGATCCTTTCCATTAGGTTCCTAAATTAGGGGGGCACATAGCAAACTCACTCTGGCTTGTTCCTTGATCGTACATGCATCTCTTCATGGCATCGTAATGGACATATCAGTCCTGCATTAATCATTTGTCATATTCATGCATTGCATTTGCATGAGTCATTGCATTATCATACATCTTCATTTAGCATGCTTTTGTTCTGCCAACTACATACATTCTATTTTCATTGTTCGCATGTTATGTTCACTCATGCATGATCCTTGCATTTTCCTCTGCAGAAAAAACAAAACAAAAAAAATAAAAAAAGAAGAAAAAAAACATTGATTGACTGTGTTTCAAACCAAAAATAAGAAGTGCAAACATTCATGTGACCTCATTTTATCATTCTTAAAGGTTGTCTTTTGAGAGAAAAGTGAGTTGTCAAGAACAAGAGTCATTCGACTTAATCTATCAATTGAAAATCTTGTAAATATTTCTCGTCCTTGAAAATTCATTTTCGAGAACCTGCATAGTTTCTTTCTTTTTTCCTTGCTACAAGGTCATGACAAAAGACATGAATAGATACCTCAAATCCCTACACTGGGGCAATGAGAGGTACCATGCATGAGCCTTGAGCGAACCTAGGGGAAGATCAGAAGTTCTCACCCGGAAGGTCAAAAACCCGAAAGGGCGGCCTAGGCAAAAATTAGGGTTAATAAAAAATAAGAAGGGGAAAAAAATCAGGAGCGTGTTTATTAGGGGATTGGTCTTGAAATCCAAACTGCAAAAGGATCTAAGTTAAGATTTGAAATGACACATGGCCGTGTTTCAACATCCCAAACACTAATTTATCCCTTGCTACCCCTTCCGAACCAAATCATATTTGTTTTCTAAAAATAACACAAAAAACAACAAAAACAAAATAGAAACCCCAAGTAGGAACCACCGCTAAACCGGCGGGAAGAGCAATGCAAACTACACATGCATGAAATTGTGCAACAATGAAAGGAAGAAGAAAATAAAATCCGCCAAAGGTGAGTGAAGAAAAAGAGAGACAAAAGATCTCCCAATTTTACAAGGAAGGCACAAAAGTGCAATAAGGATTAATGTATATAAGACAAAATGAGTAGAGCCTGACCCAAGAGTTGAAAGGAACAAAAGTACAAACAAGACTCTCAAGGTTCTTACTCAATATAACCCTCAAACACTCTTTGAGCCTCTCTAATCCTTTCTTTCATAGCCCTCTTACCCCTGACCATGTTTCAAGCCCAATAAAGCCCATGTGGATCAAGGAATGACTAATTTTGCTTTTAAGTTGGGATTCCAGAATGGAACCTGCACACGCTTGTGATTGATGAAAATATAAAAAAAAAGAATCCTCAAGGTTTCACACTTGCACATTTGAGGAGAAAACTCATTCGACCAGGAGCTCGTGGAAGAAGCCCAAAGACAATTGTGATAGTAGGATACATCTAATGTTAGTCGGTCATGTAGGCTTCTTAGGATTCCTTTTGAATCCAAGGGTGACCTTTGTTGTATAAATTCTTTCGGGATTAGCCCATGTCATCAAGTTTTAGCAGGATTGACAGACCCTTGGCATCACTCTGTGACCTTAAATCAGGAAAGTTTTACTTGGTCACATACCAAAGTGTTATTATGCGCACATCCACCTTTATTTTTTAGGATTGAACATGATCTATGTACCCTTAGGGGTCCCCCTTGTTATTATGTGCACATCCATCTTCTCCATCTATCATCGGAGATCTCATTTTTCTTTGTAAAGTTCAAACTTAACCGATCACCAGTGTTGTAAAGTTGTCTTTAAAGAGATTGAAAGTTAATAAACAAAACCAAGATAAAACCAACTCATAACTAACTTCTTTTTATCAAATATCACTTGAGATCATTTCAAGGCCCAAGGCCTTAACGATTCTCTCTACTTTTCAAAATTTAAAACATCGTTTCAAGGTCCAACGCCTTAAACGACTTTTTGGTTTGCAATTAAAATGAATCTTTCAAAAAAAGAAAAAATAACATAGAAACATTCAAACTTAAAGAACTACGTAGGTCTGAATTCCTCATCGCACCTGAGGATATGTAGGAGCAAGGGCAGCTCCCTTGTCGACCCCAAAAAATAAAAAAATATAAAAACGGAAAATAAATAATATTGAAGTCACGTTTTTGCACACTCGATTAAAGGTTGTCATCCCTTGTGGCGGGCGCGTGGGGTGCTAATACCTTCCCTATGCGTAAACAACTCCCAAACTCTTATTTTCAAAATTCGCAGACCTCTTTTTTGTTTTTCTAACGTTTTCCTCGAATAAACGTTGGTGGCGACTCCGCTCGTTTTCTCCCTTGGAGACGGACGCTTTGGCTCATCTATTTTGCCTTTTTGCCATCTTGTAGTAGGGTAGGTTGTGACACAAGGGTAGGCTTTGTTATATAAATTCTTTTAGGATCAACCCATGTCATCATGTTTTAGCAGGATCGAGAGACCCATGGCATCCCTCTATGATCTTAAATCAGGAAAATTTCACTTGGTCATATACCAAAGTGTAACAATCCATTGTCATCCTTCAATGGTGCACACTGTCGGTCCTAAAGCCTTATATTTCCTTGTTGTGCAGAATAATTGAAGTTTTTTAAACAAAAAAAAGGAGGGATGAATCTTAGGATCAATATTTCAGTTGATTGATTAAATGTCAAATGGCTCCACTGCCGTCATCCAAAGTTGTCAAGTGATTAAATGAAACAAAACATACATTCTAAGGGAGTCTCTGAAGGGATCTACAAGAGATAGGATGAGGTTGCATGAATTATCACATCTTTTAAAAAGAGACAGTCAATCTGTTTTTTTCACAAAAAAAATATTACAAAAAGAGGGAAAGAATGTCATGAGCATTGCACAATTCAAAACATTTTGCATTGCATTGCTAGATACAAAGCCTACATTTACTGTGTTTTAGGGCGAATTTTGCATGCCTCTTTTCACTCATCATAATTCATTCAAAAATCATGCTTAATATCAGGCTATAAGTGCATAGATTTTTCTTTATGTGCATGTTTCCATAATCCAACATCCTATCTATTGAGTTTGGGATGAGTAGTCCTCTTAAAAAGTCAACCTCTTGCTTTCTTATAAGGTTGAGCCCTTGGGTACTAGTACTTATTGGCATGTTTTGTAGGACTCAACATCCTCTGCTTTATGTTTCATAGGACTCAACGTCCTTTTTTCTTTATGTTTTCATAGGACTCAATGTCCTCGCCTTTATGTTTCATAGGACTCAACGTCCGTTGTCTTTATATTTTCATAGGACTCAATGTCCTCGTCTTTATGTTTCACAGGACTCAATGTCCTTTGTCTTTATGTTTTCATAGGACTCAACATCCTTGCCTTTATGTTTCACGAGACTCAATGTCCTTTGCTTTATGTTTCATAGGACTCAACGTCCTTTGTCTTTATTTTTCATAGGACTCAACATCCTCTGTCTTTATGTTTCATAGGACTCAACATCCTCTGTCTTTATGTTTCCATAACACTCAACGTACTTTGTCTTTATGTTTCCATAGGACTCAATGTTCTTCGTCTTTATGTTTTCATAGGACTCAACGTCCTTTGTCTTTATGTTTCATAAGGCTCAATGTCCTCTATCTTTATGTTTTCATAAGACTCAATGTCCTCTATATTTATGTTTCGTAGAACTCAAAAACCTCTGTCTTTATGTTTCGTAGGACTCAACGTCCTCTGTCTTTATGTTTTCATAGGACTCAACGTCCTCTGTCTTTATGTTTCATCGGACTCAACGTTCTATGCTTTTGTGTTTCATAAGACTCAACGTGCTTTGTCTTTATGTTTTCATAAGACTCAACGTCGTCATCTTTATGTTTCATAGGACTCAACGTCCTTTGTTTTACGTTTCATAGGACTCAACATCCTCTGTATTTATATTGCATAGGACTCAACGTCCTATGTCTTTATGTTTTGATAGGACTCAACGTCCTCTTTCTTTTATGTTTCATAGAGCTCAAAGTCCTATGCTTTGTTTCATGAGACTCATCTCCCTTCCTTGTTATTGAACTCAAAGTTCTTTATTTTGTTTGTACACCAAATTCTTTTTTCCAAAGATTCTTCATTCTCATGTTGAGATCTTTCGAAGAATCATCCAAAAAAAATTAGTGTCTTTGTCGTTACTTATCTTTTATTGAATTTCAATAAAAGGTAACTAAAGAGGGGCAACTGTCAAACCCTAATTCTGATAGGGCCCCCCAGAAAAAATAATAAAAAAACAAAAGAAAAGAAAAGAAAAGGAGAAAAAAAACAAAAATATAATAATAAAAGAAAAGAAAAAATGAATAAAAGAAAGAAAGAAGAAAGAAAATGTAAAATAAACAACAGTAAAAAAAATAATAATAATGAAAAAAGAAAGAAATCGTTAAAAAAAAGAAGAGTAAAAGTATATATAAAAAAAACTGATTGTGTGACCTATTAGGCTCTCAAGGAGAGCTCATTAGGTCAAGAGGACAACACTGCATAAAAAAGGGAAAGGAAAGTTTGGAATTTTAATGATAGAGCAACACAGATCCCGAGTAGGGGAAACAAAACAATTACATTGCGCCATTTGGCCACACCGTTAGAAAAGAGAGAGGGGTGACCAGGTAACCCATCATTCCCTCACTCTCTCACGTTTCCTTCTCCTCTTTCCTCTCTTCTTCTTCCTCTCCTCCATTTTTTTTTCTTCTTCTTCTCCTACAAAGCCTCGTCATTCATCTCGCCGGTGAGCTCCATGGCTGCTGGTGAGGTCTCTATGGATCGAATCATGGTTTTCTCTTTGTTTTAGCATTTTGTTTTGGGTTTTTTGCGATTTCCTCCATCCTTTTTGCTCCTTCTTTCTCATTTTGTTTGCGCCATTGTGCTTCCTCCGTGTTGTCGTCATCGCTGTCATGCCGCCACCAGCCCTGTGGCGGCCTCGCACTGTTGGACCTTGCACCAGTGCTACCATGGACAATGCACCACCCTCCGTGGTGGTTTCGGCTTTGGCGGTGAAATTTTCCGCGCGAGGCAACTAGGGTTTTCCAACCCTGTTGCATAATCGCGGGTTGGGTGGGTTGCCCTGACCTGGTTCAGACCCAACCCTAAAAAATGTAAAAAAAAATTTTTTGCTTACACTCCATTTGATAATACATGCACCCCTTTTTCGATTTGGGCCTAGCCCATTTTGCAAAATCTGATTTTAAATAGAAACGTTATTTATACCCCATTTTTCATACATGCACCCCTTTTTCGTTTGGGCGTAGCCCATTTGTACAAAATCTGAAATAAAATAGAAAACCATATTTACATTCTATTTTTAGTAGATGCACTCCTTTTTTTCATTTTGGACCTAGCCCATTTTTGTGGAGTCTGAAATAAAATGAAGATTGTTAGTTACACTTTGGTTTACAACAGATGCACCTATTTTCATTTTGGGCCTAGCCCATTTTCTTGTGATGTGAAATAAAATTACTATGCTTACACCTTGTTTCTTTATATATGCACCCTGCCACTTAGGATGGTGATTAGGCATGCCATGTCAGCACTCCGTCAGTGTTGACTAAGTCAACATCAATCTTACGACTTTGACAATAAATAATAAGAAATAAAAAATAAAAAATAATTATATACATTAGTAAATAACTATTTATTTCATTGTATCTGTTTATTGTCTCTATCGTTTATTCTTCAATATGATTTTCTTTTTATCATTACCTTGTTAGTTTAATTAATATTGTATTGTAAATATCTCGTCATTCATCTTATTTTTTCCACATTTCAATTCCGCATCTTTAATTACTAAGTGTACTCCCCACTTCTATTCTATCCATTTCTATTTATTTGATTTCCTCTCACTATGTCAATTATTTTTTTTTTTTTGCAAATCCGCATTGGCATTCTTTAGTACACCGTTATGTTCCGTGCACTCCATGTTGGGTCTCCGACTTGTTGGTGGTGTTTCAATAACGTGTGAGTAAATTTTGTGAGTGACATGTTGGACCTCTAACTTGCTTGAGTTCACAAAGTTTACCACAAAACTAAAATATTTTCATAAAATGGTAACATTCTCAAATAAATAATCCCTCAATGTTACACACACTCCATATTGGGTCTCCAACTTGCTTGGTAGTGTTTCAATAGAGTGTGAGTAAATCTGGTGAGTCTCATGGTGGGTCTCTGACTTACTTGACTTCACAAAGTTTACCACAAAACTAAAATATTTTAAAAAATAATAATAAAATAAAATCAACCCAACACGCAAATGCTTTTTTTTACAAAGAATTACGAAAGTCTGATTTCCTCATTGCACATGGGGATACGTAGGAGCGAGGGCTAATCCCTTGTCGATCCAAAAAATAAACTAAAAAAAATAAAATCATTTAAAAATAAAATAAAATAAAAATTTGATTTCCTTTGTTAAATAAAAAATAATAATATAACAAAATATAATTCATGTTTTCAAGGGAAGATAAATAATTAAAAATCACTTTATTTTTAGCACACTCGATTAAAGGTTGTCGTCTTCATGACGGATATGTGGGGTGCTAACACCTTCCCCGTGCATAAACGACTCCCGAATCCTTTTTCTCAAATCGTAAACCATTCCTTATCCTGTTTTGTTTTCCCGACATTTTCCTTAAATAAACGTTGGTGGCGACTCCCAAGTTTTCCATTTTTTGGAAAACAATTTATCTTTTTATTTCATCGTCCCATCGTGGCCCACGTTGCAACCGTGTGGACCCATACGATAGGAACAACTTGAGTTCAATACCCATTATTAAAAATGTTGCTATAGTTGTTCACCAATAGTCAAAACTAAATCACTTTCCAATGAGGAGTCATTCAGAACAAGAGAAGCAACATAATTTTTCTTTGCTTTCTTTGGATAGTCTCACTTCCAATGACCTGGTTCTTTGTAGTAATTGGATATGTCCTTAGGATCAGCTTTGCTCTTCTTGCCACCTTTGCCTTTTTTCTTCTTATATACACTTTAGCAAAATCAATCATCGATAATCCAAACATAGAGGCTTCATCACCAATCCCAAATGCCTTTAGTCAAAGCTCTCTAGAATAGAGATTGGACTTGACTTCTTCAAGTGTAATTGAGTGCTTGCCTACACTAAGAGAACTCACAAAATTCTCATAGGAGAGAGGATGAAAGGCTAACAGAATCATTGCCAGATATTTGTGTTCCATCTTGACATCCATGTTGTGTAGCTCCACCAGAACAAAGTATAACTCATCAACATGTTCCTTCAGTTGTGTGTGTTCCCTCATTTGGAGGCCAAACAACCGTCTTTTCAAAAGCAACTTGTTTCATATTGATTTCTTCATGAAGAGTTTCTCCAATTTGATCAAAAGCCTAGCAATAGTTAGTTCTTCAGAAACTTCATAAAGAACCCTGTCATACCCTAATTTCGTTCGGAGACTATCGTTCGTTGATCTTTTGATCCTCACTAGCCGAAGTGAGCTGTTTGACACCAGTTACCAAGTAAGACGAAAGATCATTTGATGTTTTGGTCAAGGGTGCAAAAGATAGGGGCAAAAGGGTCATTCCTGGCAATTTTCTGGACCTTCGCTTGCCAAAACAAGCCTCTGGCTAGCCTGGGCCCCCAAATGGCTTAGAGCTGAAGTAACCATCTTGCTTGGGCGAGCAAGGTTACTTCAGAGTGAAGCATCAGCTCGCCTAGGCGAGCTGCTATGGTTCCGAAGGCCACCTTTTGCTATAAATAGGCGTGAGGGAGGCTGAGTGAAGGGTTCCAAGGTTCAGTATTGAAGGATATTGAGAGAAGTGGGAAAGAAGAAGAAGAAAGAAGAGAAAACAAGGCCGAGGCACTACCAAATCGCGACCGAAATCAACTTCTACATCATGTTGTTCGTTCGTCATCTGGTTAGTTTTTTTTTTAAGGATTTGGATACGATCTATGCACCCTTAGAGGCCCACTTTGTTGTCTTGTGTATCTTCATCTCCTTCTTCTATCATCGGTAAATCGCTTTTCTTTTGTAAAGTAAATTTTAACCGATCATTAGTTACGTAATTCATCTTTTAAAGAGATTGAAAGTTAATGAATAAAACCAAGATGAAACAAACTCATAGCTAACTTCTTTTTATCAAATATCACTTGAGATCATTTCAAGGTCCAACGCTTTAATGATTCTCTCCGTTCTTCAAAATTTAAAACATCGTTTCAAGGTCCAACGCCTTAAACGACTTTTTGTTTGCAATTAAAATCAATCTTTCAAAAACATAAAATCAATTTAACACACAAACATTCAGACTTAAAGAACTACGTAGGTCTGAATTCCTCATCGCACATGAGGATACATAGGAGCAAGGACAACACCCTTATCAACCCCAAAAAAATAAAAAAAATATAAAAAGGGAAAATAAATAATATTGAAGTCACGTTTTTCCACACTCGATTAAAGGCTGTCGTCCCTTGTGGCGAGCGCGTAGGGTGCTAATACCTTCCCCGTGCATAAACAACTCCCGAACCCTTATTTTCAAAATTCGCATACCACTTTTTGGTTTCTTCTAACGTTTTCCTCGAATAAACGTTGGTGGCGACTCCACGCGTTTTCTTCATGAGAAGACGCACTTTTTACATCTCGCCTCGCCCTCCCGCTGAAGGGTAGGTTTCGACAGTTGGCGACTCCGCTGGGGACTTGTTAGAGAGTTAGGCCATTCAATCAGTGTGCAATGCTTTTATCATGACTTCTTCTTTATTTATGTTCCCTTTTCCCTTTTATCTTTTGTTTTGTCCATATTTGTATATAACCTTTGTTGTGTTGTTGTGTTTGGTGTGTATCTGCCTATCTATTACATTCATAGTTAGAAATATTTTTTCTATGCACACCTAGGCACCTACACCTTGCACACACGTTGAGATATTAGGCCCTATACCCGAGTCTATGTGAGCCATAAGGAGTGGAGTTGATATGTGGTCATGCTGGGTCTCTGACTCACTTGATAACAATGAAGTCTCATCTAGAGTTTTCCTCTTTTAGTGAATTATTATCGCTGATAGTCCCTATCACCACAATTATTACCTAAGAGGATGATATCTCTAGAAGCCAATAAAGTTACATGAAACCACCCTTGGGAGTCGTCACTAGAAGGGGACTTTGAATCCTTTCCATTAGGTTCCTAAATTTAGGGGGGGGGGGCACATAGCAAACTTACTCTGACTTGTTCCTTGATTGCATCATGCATATCTTCATGGCATCATCATGGATGTATCATTCCTGTATTTATCATTTATCATATTCGTTCATTGCATTTGCATAAATCACTACATTATCATACACCTTTATTTAGCATGCTTTTGTTATGCCAACTACATATATTCTATTTCCATCGTTCACATGTCATGTTCACTCATGCAAGATCCTTGCATTTTCCTCTGCAAAAAAAACAAAAAAAAAAAAAACAAAGAAAGAACAAAAAAGAAAGTCGTAATGAAGAATGAAGGTTACACCACATTCTTAGTCACATGTGTTGGGTACCATGATGATAGCTATAAACAAATATGTTTGGATTATACACTCATTTCTCTTGAAAAATGTTTGAGAATCACGTGAACATGGTACCTAATGCATGGTTAACTAGGAAATGATGGTTCTTCGGGCATCTCATGTCGATCTCATAATTACATTTGTAATGCATAACATAAGTATGCCCTAATCATTCATCTCTAAGATACGTTGTTGAAGTATTGACAATCAAAATTTCTATTCCATGGATTATGGGGTCGAACCAAGCACATGCTTTTAAGAAAAGGTTTTCATTAAGTGAAGGTCAAGTATGGAAGTAACCAGCATGCAAAAGTTGGGGCAGAAGATGGATCGAGCTTACATAGCTTCTTTGTCTACTGCCAACACATGGTTGAGCTAAATAATTTACAAAAATTAGGGATTGTTGATGTCCATGTGTTATATCCAGTTGCGCTTTGACTCTGACAAGATGTAATGAACAATGTTGTTTTACTGAAAATCTAAATTGATTCGACCCTATGTTCTACTGAATGTCCTGTGTAAAATTTGCAATACTTCAACAATGTATCATTCAAAGGACTGAGAAGAGGAAAATTTGATTATCCTACTTTGATGAATAGGAAGCCTAGGGCAAATGGAGAGGATAAGAAAGAGGGAGGAACCCATGTTATGACTGCCGTTCCTACATAGCCAGATTTCCCACCAGCTCAACAATATCAATGTAGAAGCAAAGCTTCATGGTGAATCAAGAGTGATTCAAAGATGTTTTGATGATAACAAAGATGATAACAAAAGATGATGCCAAAGGTGATGACAAAAAGCTCAAAGGTCAATCAAAGAATGAGTTCAAGATGTTCAAGATAGAATCAAGAACACTTCAAGATTCAAGAGGAAAGTTGAATTCAAGAATCAAGAATCAAGATTCAAGAGATCAAGGTTCAAGACTCAAGATTCAAGAATCAAGAATCAAGAAAAGGCTATTCAAGAATCAAGAAAAAGCTTAATCAAGATAAGTATGAAAAGGTTTTTTTCAAAAAACTGAGTAGCACATGGATTTTTCTCAAAACATGTTTACCAAAGAGTTTTTACTCTCTGGTAATCGATTACTAAATTATTGTAATCGATTACCAGTAGCAAAATGGATTTGAAAAAGTTTTCAAACTGAATTTACAACGTTCCAATTAATTTCAAAAAGCTGTAATCGATTACAATGTTTTGGTAATCGATTACCAGTGCCTTTAAACGTTGAAATTCAAATTCAAATATGAAGAGTCACATTCTTTCACATAAAAGCCTTGTGTAATCGATTACACTGATTTGGTAATTGATTACCAGTGATTGTTTCTGAATAAATCAAAAGATGTAACTCTTCAAAAGGTTTTTGACTTTTTCAAATTGTTTTTAGGTTTTTCTAAATGTTATAACTCTTCTAAATGGTCCTCTTGGCCAGACATGAAGAGTCTATAAAAGTAAGGTTTTGATTTGCTTTTCAATACACTTATTCAATCAATCTTTTACAAGCCCTGAATCTCTTTGAACTTCTTCTTCTTCTTTGTGCCAAAGGCTTTCCAAAGTTTTTTGGTTTTCTAAACCTTGAAAACTTGTGCTATTCATCTTTTCATTCTGTTCTCCCTTTGCTAAAAAGAATTCGCCAAGGACTAACCACCTGAATTCTTTTTATGTCTCTCTTCTCCTTTTTCCAAAAGAACAAAGGAATAACTGCCTGAATTCTTTTGTGTCTCCCTTCTCCCTTGTCAAAGAATTCAAAACGACACAGTCCGAGAATTCTTTTGATTCTTCCCATTCCCTTATACAAAAGTGTTCAAAGGACTAACCGCCTGAGAATTCTTTTGTATCCCCATTCACAAAGTATCAAAGGTTTAACCGCCTGAGATCTTTGTCTTAACACATTGGAGGGTACATCCTTTGTGGTACAAGTAGAGGGTACATCTACTTGGGTTTGACTGAGAACAAGAGAGGGTACATCTCTTGTGGATCAGTTCTAGTGGAGGGTACATCCACTAGGTTCAAAGAGAACAAGGGAGGGTACATCCCTTGTGGATCTTTGCTTGTAAAAGGATTTTTACAAGGTTGAAAAAAAACTTAAGGACCGCAGGTCGCTTGGGGGCTGGATGTAGGCACGGGTTGTTGCCGAACCAGTATTAAAACTCTTGTGTGTTTGTCTCCTTCTTCCCCACTCTTTTAATTTTCGCTGTGCATTTAATTTCCGCTTTTACTTTCTGTTAAGTTTCTCTTCTACTCCTTATTCTCTTAACAACTTAGTAAAATCCTTAGAAGAGTAAAGTTTTAATTAAGGTTTAGGAATAATTAATTCAACCCCCCTTCTTAATTATTCTGAGGCCACTTGATCCAACAATCAATACTCGGCCAATATCAGTCCTTCCTATTACCCACCACCCTACCAGCCAAGAACGCCCAATCATCCACAAAGGCCATCCCCAAATCGGCCATAAAATCCACCCGATGCACATCCAAGACCAAACACCACCCCTAATACCAATCAAAACACCAACCAGGGAAGGAATTTTCCATAAAAGAAGTATGCAGAATTCACCCCAATTCCAATGCCATATGCTGACTTACTCCCCTATCTACTCGATAATGCAATGGCAGTCATAAGTCTAAGAAAGATTTCTCAACCTCCGTTTCCCAGAGGATACAACCCCAACGTGACATGTGCTTATAATGGGGGAGTTCCAGGGCATTCCATTGAGCATTGTATGACCCTGAAACATAAGGTGCAAAGTCTAATTGATGCAGGCTGGCTAAAGTTTGAGGAGGACAATTGCTCGTGAATTCTGACATTTGTCAAGCAACACTATGCATGGGGCAATTGGAAGGTTGTTGTTAGATGTCTCCAATGACTCATTAGGATTTTCAAGTTTATACCATTATTGTAAACAACAGTCACAATGCTAGTAAAATGGATGAGTTTGATGTCCTTGCCTCTCATTCTCTCACAATTACATCTTTGCATATTTATCTAGCATTCACTGGAATGTGAATGTATGTCGTTGGCTTGTTTGCTCAAGTGACTTGCGGTTTGAATTGATCTCCAAGTCTATTCAATTAGAAATTGCTCGTTCTACATGTTTGGTGGCGGTGTCATAAAATGACGAGCAAAGTTCGAAACAAAAAAGAAGAAAAAATGTTTGATTGACTGTGTTTCAAATCAAAATAAGAAGTACAGACATTCATGTGACCTTATTCTTAAAATTTTTCTTTTTGAGGGAAAAGTGAGTTGTCAAGAATAAGAGTTGTTCGATTTAATCTGTCAATTAAAAATCCTTTAAATAGTTCTTGTCCTTGAAAATTCTTTTTCTAGAACCTGCACAGTTTCTTTCATTTTTCTTTACTACAAGGTCATGACACAACACAATAATAGATACCTCAGAGCCCTACATTGGGGAAATAAGAGGCACCACGCATGAGCCTCAAGCAAACCTAGGGTGTTTATCAGGAGCCGTGTTTCGAAATCCCAAACACTAATTTATCCCTTGCTACCCCTTTCCGGGCCAAAGCATATTTGTTTTCTAAAAACAACACAAAAAAAAAAAACAACAAAAACAAAATAGAAACCCTGAGTAGGAACCACCGCTAAACTGACGGGAAGAGCAATGCAAACAACACATGCATGAAGTTGGGTAACAATGAAAGGAAAAAGAAAATAAAATCCGTCAAAGGCGAGTGAAGAAAAAGAGAGACAAAAGTGTAGAAGCAAGCTTCATGATGATGAACCAAACAATTTTGATGATGCCAAAAGCCCAAGTGATTGATTCAAGACTTCAAGATCAAGCATCAAGAATCCAATCCAAGATTCAAGATTCAAGAGAAGAAATCAAGAAGCAACAAGTCAAGACTTCATATAGGATAAGTATTAAAAGATTTTTTCAAAAACCAAATAGCACAGTTTTGTTTTACAAAAGAATTTTCTCAAATTTTCTAAGTTACCAGAGTGATTACTCTCTGGTAATCGATTACCAGTAATCAGTAATCGATTACCAGTGATCGGTTTGGTTTTCAAAATGTTTTCAAATGGTTTGCAATGTTCCAAAATGATTTTCAAACAGTGTAATTGATTACACTATATTAGTAATCGATTACAAGTGAATCTGAACGTTGGAATTCAAATCCAATTGTGAAGAGTCACAACTTTTCATAAAATGCATTGTGTAATCGATTACACCCAGTGAATAGTTTTGAAGAAAAAGTAAAGAGTTATAACTCTTAATATGGTTTTCTCTAAAGTCACAACTCTTCTAATGGTTTCTTTGACCAGACATGAAGAGTCTATAAAAGCATGACTTTGGCACACATTCAAATTGTTAGACCTTGTGGCCTCAATAATCTTAAGAGGGATAGGCTTAGAATGCAGAAGAAGCAACAACAATCAATTTAATAATGTTCTATAAACATGCAAGGCAAAATTGATTGCAATAACATAAATGAGATAAGGGAAGAGAGAATGCAAACACAGTTTTATACTGGTTCGGCCACAACCCGTGCCTACGTCCAGTACTCAAGCAACCCACTTGAGATTTCCACTATCTTTGTAAAATCCATTACAAAGTGCGAACCACACAGGGAAAACCCATCCCTTGTGTTCAGGAATCCTTTACAACAAGAGACTCACAGTCTCTTAACCAATCTCATTGAATAAGAAGAATGGAAGAAGAATTCTCTCTTCAAGAGAAGAATATTACAATGAAGATCATGTAAGAATCCTTATAGATTTTGCAAGTGTTTGATCAAGGATTTCTTGAGAGAGCATTTGACAATGAAGTTCTTTTGAAATCTCTCTCATTGTCTTTTGAGAGGATAAGACATTTTTGCCAAGCAAAACTCTCTGCCTAAAATTCGTGTCCAAGTCACCTATTTATAGGCCTTTGATGACCATTCACAAATCTAATGAAAAGATGTGACTGTTGGCAGATTTTCTGAAAACTTTCCACTGGTAATCGATTACAATGTTTGTGTAATCGATTACACAGTTATAATTTGAAGGGTTATGACTTTTGAATTTGAATTTCCAAAGTTTCGTTGCTGGTAATCGATTACAGACATATGGTAATCGATTACATGTTGAAAATTCAAATTCAAAACCTTTTTCAACAGCTATTTCTCAACCCTGTCTTCTGGTAATCGATTACACTTCCTGGTAATCGATTACCAGAGCCTTGCATGTCTTGAAAGCACTTTGTTTTAAGGCAAGGCTTGGTCTTTAGTGAATCTTGAAACAAGGCTTTGTTTGTTGAAGCAATCTTGAATTATTCTTGAAGCAAATGCTTATCATTTGAAGCAGCCTTGTTAGATTCTTTTTTGACATCATCAAAATCATGTATACATACATTCACATTCTCCCCCTTTTTGATGATGACAAACATGTGATTTCTTCTCGACACCATCAAAGCTTGCATGATTTACATCTCCCCCTTTCTCAAGCAAATTCTTCTTGATATCATCAAAATCTTCATGATTTACATTCTCCCCCTTTTTGATGATGACAACCACCTGTAGGTTAGGAGCAACAACAAAGAAAATATCTATTTGCATATAGTTTACTCCCCCTTGGTTTTACATTGATTGCTTATATGAGACAATTGAAGATTTCATATTTTTCATATATAAAAAGTTGTCTCATAAAACAATAGATAATTGAAAATATCTATTTGCATATAGTTTACTCCCCCTTGGTTTTACATTGATTGCTTATATGAGACAATTGAAGATTTCATATTTTTCATATATAAAAAGTTGTCCCCAATGCTCTGTTCAAGCTCTCCCTAAATCTAGAGGTAAACCTAGGATCTCTATCAGATACTATGCTAGATGGCACACCATGTAATCTGACAATCTCACTTATATACAGAGAGGTCAATTTCTCCAAGGAAAATCTGATATTAATGGGAATGAAGTGAGCAGACTTAGTCAGTCTATCAACAATAACCTAGATAGAATCTAAACCTCTAGGGGTTCTAGGTAGTCCTATCACAAAATCCATGGAAATACTATCCCACTTCCAATGAGGTATCTCTAAGGGTTGTAACTTCCCTGAAGGTCTCTGATGTTCTATCTTAGCCTTCTGATAGACTAGGCATGCATAGACAAACTCACTAACCTCTCTCTTCATGTTGAGCCCCCAAAACATCATCTTCAAATCCTGATACATCTTGGTAGCACCAGGATGGATGCTCAAATTACTCCTTTGTCCTTCCTCTAAGATCATCTTCCTAAGTTCAGGCACATTGGGAACATAAATCCTATCTTGAAGTCTCAAAACCCCATTTGATCCAACATTGAAACTACTATCCCTTCCTGACTCTATAGCCTCTAACTGAGTCCTTAGAAAAGAATCAATCTTCTAGCCTTCTCTGATGTCACCTAGTAACTCACTAGTGATCCTCAAAGTTCCTAATCTCACACTATTAGGAGTAACCTCATATGCAAGGCTAAGGTCTCGAAACTGTTCCAGGAGATCCATCTCTCTAACCATCAAGGCAGACATATGTAGAGATTTCCTACTCAAGGCATCAGCCACTACATTGGCTTTATCGGGATGGTAGCTAAGCTCAAAATCATAATCCTTGAGAAACTCTAACCATCTCCTTTGTCTCATGTTCAGCTCCTTCTGACTAAACAAGTACTTAAGGCTCTTATGATCACTAAACACCTTGAACTTAGAGCCAAACAGATAATGTCTCCACATCTTAAGGGCAAAAACTATAGCAGCCAACTCTAGATCATGGGTAGGATAATTCCTCTCACGGGTCTTTAGCTGTATAGAAGCATAGGCCACTACTTGGCCATTTTGCATCAACACTCCTCCTAAACCCATCTTTGATGCATCACAATACACCTCAAATGGTTCTCTTGGGTTAGGAAAATCTAGCACTAGAGCGGTCATCAATCTTTCCTTAAGGGTTTGGAAACTATGCTCACACTGGGTATCCCACACAAAAGCTTGACCCTGACGAGTCAGTTTAGTCAAAGGTAGAGCCAACTTGGAGAAACCTTCTATGAATCTCCGGTAGTATCCTGCTAAACCTAGAAAACTCTTAATCTTGAAAACAGACTTAGGACTCTCCCACTTAAGAACAACTTCTATTTTAGAGGGATCCACAGCTATACCCCCTTGAGATATCACATGCCCTAGGAAACTAACTTTCTCTAACCAAAACTCACACTTGGACAACTTAGCATAGAGTTGTCGGTCCTTAAGGGTTTGCAACACAATCCTCAAATGTTCTTCATGTTCCTCTCTAGTCTTGGAGTACACCAAAATATCATCTATAAATACTACCACAAGACTATCAAGGTAAGGGTGAAAAACTCTATTCATGTAGTCCATAAACACTCTTGGAGCATTAGTCACACCAAAGGGCATGACTAAATTCTCATAGTGACCGTAACGGGTCCTAAAAGCAGTCTTTGGTATATCCTCAGATTTCAGTTGGATCTGATGATAACCCGACCTAAGGTCTATCTTGCTAAACAGACAAGCTCTTATCAGCTGATCCATAAGGTCATCTATCCTAGGCAAAGGGTACTTATTCCTAATCGTCACCTTATTCAACTGGCGGTAATCCACACACAACCTCATGGTTCCATCTTTCTTCTTCACTAGCAACAGTGGGGCTCCCCATGGAGACACACTAGGCCTAACAAACTGCTTATCCAACAACTCCTCTAACTGTTTCTTAAGCTCAGCTAACTCTATAGGAGACATCCTATAAGGAGCTATGGATATGGGTCCAGCACCAAGTACTAAGTCTATGGAAAACTCTATCTCTCTCTCAGGTGGCAGACCGGATATATCCTCAGGAAACACTTCAGGAAACTCTCTGACAATAGGGAGGTCACACATAGAAACCTTTGTCTCTACTTCCAGGTTAGACAAGATCATGTACACTTGAGCATCTTCCTTTAAAGATGTCAAAACTTGGTTGGCAAAGATAAACATGATATCCTTACTCACTCCAGAATCATCAAACACCACACTTTTATCAAAACATTTTAACAAGACATGGTTGGAAGATAACCAGTCCATACTAAGAATAACATCAATCTGGCTCAAAGGCAAACAAATCAAATCAATCAAGAATGTTCTACCACAAATCTCCACAGGACAATTCAAACACACATCAGAAGTTAACACAGAACCACTACTAGTAGGGGTCTCTACCACTAGATCTTTATTTAAAGAAGACACAGAAAGCTTAAGTTTTTTCTACACACAAACAGGATATAAAGGAATAGGTTGCACTGGAATCAAACAACACAAGTAACAGAATCCCTTTTATGAAACATCTACCTTGGATTAGATCTTTGGATTTCGAAGCATCAGCACCATTAAGGGTAAAGACTCTTCCCGTGGCCTTTGGATGTCCAGTTTGACCATTCGGGCCTCCATCATTTTGCTCCTTCTTGAGTCGTGAACAATCTCTTTGAGTGTGTCCCTTTTGTCCACAATTAAAACATGTTACGCCTATATCAGGACAATTTGAGGAGATGTGCCCTGGCTTACCACATCTGTAACAAATGATATGAGTGGGGAAAGTATTGAGTTTGCTACCACTACCACCTGCAAATCCCCTAGCAACAGTCCTCTTATTGTCATGGCGGTTACCATATTCCTTAGGAGGGGTCGAGTATGGTTTTCCCCGATGTTGAGGCCCATTCTTTTTATTCCTCATTGGACCTATACTCCTATAATAGGTCGCCCTGTCTCCAAAATCTTCATCCCAAATCCGACACATGTTAAACAAAAGTGGGAACTGGTAAACACCTTGGTAATTCACAGCTTGCTTCACTTCAGGTCGCAAGCCATTCAGAAACTTTACACACTTGGAACTCTCACCATCTCTCCCTTGATAATGGGGAAAGTATCTCACCAGCTCCTCAAACTTGGCTGCATATTCAGCCACAGTCATGTTTCCCTGCTTAAGCTCCAAGAACTCCATCTCCTTCTTGTTCCTAACATCCTCAGGAAAATATTTCTCCAAAAACACTTTCTTGAAGACATCCCAGGTCACATCTTGACCTTCAACCTCTAGGCATTGGCGAGTATTCTCCCACCAATACTCAGCCTCTTACACTAGAGTATATGCACCAAAAGCAACCTTTTGCCCGTCTGGACATGCCATAACTCGAAAATTTTCTCAATTTCCCTTATCCAGTTCTGAGTACCATCAGGGTTGTATCCTCCATTAATAGAAGGAGGGTTGTTTTGTTGGAAGCGATCCAACCCCTAGTACTCAACAGCTCCACTAGCTTCTCCCCTATTTGGATTCCCTATAGCCTGAGCTAAGGCTTGAAGGGCATCCGCTATCACACGATCATTTCGTCCAACCATCACTCCCTCTACATGCCAGGGAGTTATACATGGAAGGAATACACACAAGAAAAGAACAACACAACAATCACAACCATCACAAGTTCCTACTTGGTCACTTTTAAGAGTTGATGCCTCAAGACATTAACACCCACTTTCCATCATTTGTATTTTCTGATCACTTGCCATATCATCCCATTGCCCTTCACAAATTATACAGGTGGCCAGTCTGATAAGCCGTTACACAACATTGAAACTCATGGTATAGCAGACATCAGAAAAAAAATCCAATATGACTACAACAATCAAATCTCTATAGCTCGTAGGAACACAACTAGTGAGTTAGTGCTAATAGCAAACAACGAACATCAAACATCAGCAAACAACCAACATCAAGCATTCAACAAAACAACTAGAGAATGCATAGAAAAACATAGCAGACTCACAACTCACTGGCCGAAAGGTTCGACCTGCTCTGATACCACTAAATGTAACGACCTGCCTCGTCGCTACGATATCAACACTCTAATAAGCGATAATTTCAATTTTTATAAAAAAACTCCCTTAATTTACTTATGAAAATAAAAGTAATTTTGTCTCGACATACATTCATCCAACAACACGCCATTACTTAAGTGAATATATAATTATATAGGAACAGTAACTCGTTACACGTCATACACATAACAGAAATTAAATCTGTTCATAAATATAATTAAAATCTAGGGTTTACATCTTTAACTCAACAAAATAAAACTTGAAAACCAACTATGGAGGAGTTGATTACAAATCACAACTCTCTCCCCCAAAATAATGCCAACGTCATCACGTCGACTCCTCACCAGAATCTTACTCCTTGCACCCTGCCACTGTCATTCTGCTCCCACGAACAATATTCGCGATCATCACATGTATCAACCACACGATACAAAATTGCAAGGGTGAGTTCATTATAAAAAGAACCAATACCAAATACAAATAACCATAATTAGCAAGAAACATAGGCAAACATTATGAGCTTACACAACATTCATTATTCAACGCTCACATCCAACAATTATTCATCATCCACATTCAACATTTACTCATCTTCCATATTCAACAATTTCTCATCATCCATCCATGGATCCAATCAAGACTGCACAGAATGATGCATGCACCTGACTCAACACTCAGATGCAATGTGGTATGTACCAACAACCAAATCTCAGGAAATAGCCTAAGTGTGTCCACATGACACTCTCACTTAGGGAACCATGCAGAGTTCGTCGAGACCACCTGGTTGTGCACGTAATTGCCCCCCTCCCATAGGTGATCAGCCTGGGAGCCCAAAGGAGTTTCCTACCAGGTGACAAGCCCCTTCAGTACAAAGTACACTTTGCCACAATTACTCTATTTCCTGTGTCGTATGAGCTATGAACATGGCCAAAAGCAAGTGCCAAAGACCATGGACCAATTAAAGTGCCTAAGCATCCCCTCAGAAATGCTTAGATTCTTTAACCACGCTAGTCACCCACGTCTGGGCCATCCGATAAGGTTAGTGCACTTAACCCCCCATGACATACACTCCATACGACGTATGAACATGGCCCAAAGTAAGTGCCAAAGACCCTGGAAGGTCAGTGCACTTCGCCCCCCATGAACATACATAATATCCAATGTATGAACGTGGCCCAAAGCAAGTGCCAAAGACCCTGGAAGGTCAGTGCACTTCGCCCCCCACGAACATACACAACATGCACATGCCAATGCATTTCCAACATCAATCAACATTCCATTTTCATATCATTCTCAACATAAACATCATCTCGTCTCAATGTTGTTATAAACAACAACAAAAACCTCATTTCATATTCACATAATCATCAACAATAACATCAATTCATGTTGACATGATCTTTATCAACAACCCCATCTCAAATCAATATCATCATAATTATCAATATCACCACATATCAATTAAAATCCTCAATAGCGACATCAACAAAAAATCGCATTGCGCACATATATATTTCTTTCATGCCTGAGATTCACACCCATAGGTCTTTAAACAACACAAATCAAATAAAGACAACAATATCATTCATCACAAAATATATATATATATATATATATATATATATATATATATATATATATATATATATATATATATATATATATGTCGCATCCCATTCGTCAAAACATAGTTTTTCCTGAAAAACCAGCATGCATATCAATAACAATTTGATTGCATCCCATTAGTTAAAAACATTGTTTTCTATAAAAGAAAAATCAGCATGCAACAGGGACAGACAGTTATCCTCATAGCTATGTTCCCTGATCCTAACTATGGTGTTAAAACGGTAAATTTTATAATAAACTCCCCTCACCTATTGTGAGCTACCCGCGAGTTCCTCGTCACGTCACTTGGAGATTTCTTTTTCTTCTCCGCTCGTCGGTTCCACGTAATCCTCTACCATACCAAAACGAAGGAGACTTAATATGGA
Organism: Glycine max; assembly: GCF_000004515.6. NCBI lineage: Eukaryota > Viridiplantae > Streptophyta > Magnoliopsida > Fabales > Fabaceae > Glycine > Glycine max. The sequence goes on along the minus strand of NC_038250.2, from coordinate 30,716,560 downwards.
TTTCAGAAAACAAAGCTAATAACAATGCTCTGGGTCAAACACCCTCATCACTACATAAAAGGGTTGAGAGCATTTCGGGTTTTACAAAGGGACATCATTTTGAAATTCCGACCATGCCAATGTGACCGGGGTTCAGTGTAAGTTACGAAAATAACATGCATTTCATGAAAGGATAACATTTACAAAGTCTCTTTGCTCTAGGGTTTTTCAAAGGAAGCGTAAAACATGCAATGGCGGTTCCAAAGTCAGAAAAAGATGCAAAGACAAGCTGAAATTAACAAGGAGCAAGCATAGAACCATGGTTACCTCGAAGGAAAATGAAAGGTTAGATTAGGGTTTCATTCTCTATCGAAACCGCGAGGCAAGTTGGAAGATTCCGCTTTGGTTGAAGGGTTCCTCTCGGTGTGGGGTTTCAATGGAGAACAACGGCGATTTGTGGTGGCTAATGGTGGCAGTGGGTGATGGAGAAAGAGCTTGAAACGTTGGAAATGGTTTTGGAAGAAAGAAAGGAGAAGAAATGGCGTTTTTCCTAAGCTACTTGGACTACAAGGCTCAAAACGCACAAGTGAGCAATGCTCTCGGAAACGGAAATTTCACGCACACTCCAGACATCTTCTCCAAGATCGCAACGGTCAGATCATGGAAAAGTGTCTTGTGAAGCTGCAAACCAAATTTCGAGAAGATCCAGCGGTTAACAAAGGCTGGGCAGCATTTTTACCGAGACAGCTTCATGTAGCTTCCTTGAGAAGCTTCATTAAGAGGCTTCCTCAAGAAGCTTCCTCGTGGCTTCTTTGAGAAGCTTTCTCAAGAGGATTCTTTGAGAAGTTAAAGCTTTAACTACTAACACCCTTTTAATAACTAAACTCACCTCCTTGAAATTAATTGCGGATAAAATAACACAACAAATATAATTAAACATCAAACATAATTATTAATAATATATAGATATATATCATGGTGTTACACATGAAGGCACCACTGATGTGAATCGATTACAACGCTTCCTTGGTGCTTATAAATTCAAATTTCAAAATTCATGAAATTGCAAATTCGTCTCTCTTGCGAAACCCTTATTCCCAAATTTTCTTTCTGCCATAACTTACTCATTTCTTATCCAAATCACGTCCCACAGAGCCCAAAATTCATCTTTTTTCATCCTCTTTCATTTCAACCAATTGAAATTTCGAATAAGTCTCTCAAATGGTGGAACCATCAAAGAAGCACAAAGGTTTTTTGAGTAGAAGCCAACGACACTCCGAGGCTCAGGATACTCCAATTCCTTCCTCCATTTCCTCCTCCTCATTGTTCTCATCGGAAGAACAATGTACACGATACACAAACCTCTTCTCCTCTCGTTCTATCATTGACCCTAAGTTCATAGATATGGATTTCTTTTCTGATGAGAGTTTCAAATGCATTCAAGCATTTCATAACTCAAATCTCATTCCCTTTATGTCTCTAAAACTGCCTGTGTATTCTGAATTGGTAAAATCCTTTTATTCTAACCTTGAAATTCAAGAAAGTACCTTGATTTCTGAGGTCTATGGGATAAAGATGGCCATTGAACAATCCCTCTTCTATGATTTGACCTAATTGTCTAGTGACGGTGTACCATTTAAAGGTGCACTGGATGATGATTGGAAGTTTGATTTTTCTATGCATGATGCCCGCCGGTTGGTTTGCACCAACCATGAGGATATGACCGGAAGGCTGCTTGCTGGTTCATTGGCTCTTGAAAGCCGCATCCTCCATTATCTAATTGTCCGTATCTTATCCCCCAGATCTTCAAACCTAGTACAGGTTTCTGAAGAAGATCTAATAGTCATGTGGGCCTTTCATACCGGTCGACAAATTGATTGGGCACATCTAGTCTGGTATCGCATGCATAAGGCATTGCGATTAAATGCTCCTTTGCCCTATCCTCACTTAGTTACTTTGTTCCTTCAACATTTTATTATCCCTCTTGATTCTGAACCTTATATTCCAATTAAGAGATCTTTCTTGATCGGTGCTGCTGTGGTTGCCTCCTTTGGTTACCGCAAAGAGCGTGATGGCTCTTGGGTAAAAAAGGGTGCTCAACCAAATGAGGATGAAGGACACTTACCGGTTGAAGGGGACTCTTTTCTCCTTCAGAGTATTTTGGACAGGTTTGATGGACTTCAAACCTATGTTGGTGAGAGGTTTGACTCCTTGGAACATCAAGTGGACACACGATTCGAGGAGATGAACTCAAGGATTGCAAAGGTTGAAGAAGTTTTCACCATTATTCGTGACTGCTTTGATTTACCTTCACCACCACCATCCGTTTAGACATTACTATTTGTTGGATCAAGTGGCCTCGGAATAATTAAGAATGGGGGGTTGAATTAATTATGAACGTGTCTTGACTAATTAAAAATCTATACTTCTTAATGTTGCTTGATTCAATTAGGCTTTTACTACTAAGTTAAGAAAGTAAAGAACAAAAATAAAAACTTAATCAAAAGTAAAAGTGATAATTAAAGTGCACAACGGAAATTAAAGAGTGTAGGGAAGAAGAAGACAAACACAAGAATTTTATATTGGTTCGGCAACAACTCGTGCCTACATCAAGTCCCCAAGCAACCTGCGGTTCTTGAGATTTCTTTCAACCTTGTAAAATCCTTTACAAGCCAAAGATCCACAAGGGATGTCCCCTCCCTTGTTCTCTTTGAAAACCCAAGTGGATGTATCCTCCACTTGAACTGATCCACAAGAGATGTACCCTCTCTTGTTCTTAGTATAACAATCCCCAAGTAGATGTACCCTTTACTTGTACCATAAAGGATGTACCCTCCAATGTGTTGGGACAAAGAATTCTCAGGCGGTTAGTCCTTTGAATCTTTGTAAAGGGGAAACAAAAGATATCTCAGGCGGTTAGTCCTTTGAGATCTTTTGTTTAAGGGAAAGGGAAGAATCAAAAGAATTCTTAGGCGAGGTCCTTTGAATTCTCTTGGAAAGGGAGAAGAGAGACACAAAAGAATTCAGGTGGTTAGTCCTTCGTTCTTTTGGCAAAGGGAGAAGAGAATGAAAAAGATGAATAACACAAGTTTTTGAACAAAGAACTTTTCTTGGAAGAGAAAGTTTTGAACAAAAACTTTTAGAAAGATGAAGAGAAGATGAATCAGAAAAAACTGTTGAAAGAGATGAAAGAAAATATTGAAAGATTGATTGAAAGAGATGATTATGATCAATATTTTTGTTTCATGCCAAGGTCACATATTTATAATTTCTTGATGACTCAAGTCAAAACTTGTAACTCTTGGCAATTTCTTTAAAACTAATTTGCTTAAAAAGTTATGACTTTTGAAAGATTCTTCAAAAACAAGTCACTTGAAGAATTGTGACTTTTGGAAATGATTTTTTCGAAAACAGTCACTGGTAATCGATTACCATTAAGGTGTAATCGATTACACATCAACAGCTGTGACTCTTCATTTTGAATTTTGAAAATCTTAACGTTCTAAAACACTGGTAATCGATTACATGATTATGGTAATCAATTACAGCTTTGTAAATCAGTTTGAAAAACAATGCTGGCTATTGGTAATCGATTACTACCTTCTGGTAATCGATTACCAGAAGGTAAAACTCTTTGGTAAAAGATTTTGTGAAAACTTCATGTGCTACTCAATGTTTTGAAAAACTTTTTAGTACTTATCTTGATTGAGTCTTCTCTTGATTCTTGAATCTTGATCTTGATTTTTCTTGAATCTTGATTCTTGAATCTTGAAACTTGATTCTTGAATAATCTTGAAACTTGAAACTTGATTCTTGAATCGTTGCTTGAAACTTTGCTTAAGTCTTGATTCTTTGGCATTGTCAAAATAACCTTGGAAGACATTGCTTCCACACTATTATTATTACTATTTTGATTTCTAGTCGTGTATTTGGCTATGTTTTGAAACACTTATTAGTATGTTACTTTCTAATTTAGTTGTTTTAATTTGGTTATCTTGGATGACTCTCTAAATTATCTGACATTATATTATAGTTTATGAATGAATTATTATCATAATTGCTTAGTTGATGTATGCATTATTGTCTTCCTTGTTTGGATGATTATGAATGAATGTATGATTTTATGTCTCTATACACACTTTGACTTTTTGTTGATGCCAAAGGGGGAGAGAAACTTGGGATTAAATCAAGAACTCATAAAATTAAATAACTTAATTTCAAGTAAAGCTTAAACTCAAAAACAAAGGGGGAGAATTATGTGAGTGATCGATTAGAAGATAGAGCTTGTATGTGTTTCTTGATTTCAGGTTTGTCATCATCAAAAAGGGGGAGATTGTAGAAGCAAGCTTCATGATGATGAACCAAACAATTTTGATGATGCCAAAAGCCCAAGTGATTGATTCAAGACTTCAAGATCAAGCATCAAGAATCCAATCCAAAATTCAAGATTCAAGAGAAGAAATCAAGAAGCAACAAGTCAAGACTTCATATAGGATAAGTATTAAAAGATTTTTTCAAAAACCAAATAGAACAATTTTGTTTTACAAAAGAATTTTCTCAAATTTTCTAAGTTACCAGAGTGATTACTCTCTGGTAATCGATTACCAGTTATCAGTAATCAATTACCAGTGACCGGTTTGGTTTTCAAAATGTTTTCAAATGTTGCAACGTTCCAAAATGATTTTCAAACAGTGTAATAGATTACACTATATTAGTAATCGATTACAGGATCAACACACAATATCACCAAGTCAATCAATATCGATCAATACACAAGCATTATGCAACATATACACTAAGACTCAATCCTATATGCAATGTGGTACCATGTTAGTGAAAAACCTCGCCGGGCGCCTATGAGTACATGACAAGACAAACCACCCACTAGCAAGTCAAGTCACGCTTACTAGGTAAGATCATAGGGAGACCAGTCAGGGTCACAGTGTTTTACGAGAATGCCCCAACCATATGGGATCAACATAGGCTTAAAGGAGAACTCAAACCGGGTGACCCCCAAGGCCTACACTCTGAAGAGTCCGTCAGGGTCTCTCCCTCCTGATTCAGGTCCAACCCAGAAAATATTTTAGCACACAGATGTAGAAGCAAGCTTCATGATGAATAAAGATTGGTTCAAGGAGTTTTGATGATAACAAAGATGATGACTAAAAGCTCAAAAGTCAAGATCACTTCATGATAACAAATATGATGACATTCAAGAATGAGTTCAAGATTGAGTCAAGAACACTTCAAGGATCAAGAGGAAATTTGATTTCAAGAATCGAGAACCAAGATTCAATACTCAAAGATTCAAGAATCAAGAGAAGACTTAATCAAGATAAGTATTAAAAAGTTTTTCAAAACATTGAGTAGCACAAGAAGTTTTTTACAAAATCATTACCAAAGAGTTTTACTCTCTAGTAATCAATTGCCAGTGGTTTTAAAACATTAAGATTTTCAAAATTCAAAATGAAGAGTCACATTTGTTGATGTGTAATCGATTCACCTTTATGGTAATCGATTACCAGTGACTGCTTTAGAAAAATTCATTTCCAAAAGTCACATTTCTTCAAGTGACTTGTTTCTGAAGATTCTTTCAAAAGTCATTGTTTTAAGTGATTAGTTTTAAGGGAATTTCCAAGAGTTACAAGTTTTGACTTAAGTCATCAAGAAACTATAAATATGTGACCTTGGCATGAAACATAAGAACAATCTCATTCAGATCTATCATCTCTTTCAACCATTCTATCTTTCAATCTATCTTTCAACATCTTCTTTCATTTCTTTTAGAACTTTCTTATTTCATCTTCTCTTCATCTTTCTAAAAGTTTTTGTTCAAAACTTTTTCTTCCAAGAAAAGTTCTTTGTTCAAAAACTTGTGCTATTCATCTTTTTCATTCCCTTCTCCCTTTGCCAAAAAGAATTTGCCAAGGACTAACCGCCTGAGTTCTTTTTGTATCTCTCTTCTCCCTTTTCCAAAAGAACGAAGGACTAACTGCCTGAATTCTTTTTGTGTCTCCCTTCTCCCTTTTCAAAGAATTCAAAACGACACAGTCTGAGAATTCTTTTGATTCTTCCCTTTCCCTAAAACAAAAGATTTCAAAGGACTAACCGCCTGAGAATTCTTTTGTTTCCCCCTTCACAAAGTTTCGAAGGACTAACCGCCTGAGAACTTTGTCTTAACGCATTGGAGGGTACATCCTTTGTGGTATAAGTAGAGGGTACATCTACTTGGGATGTTGAATGAGAACAAGAGAGGGTACATCTCTTGTGGATCAGTTCTAGTGGAGGGTACATCCACTAGGTTGTTCAAAGAGAACAAGGGAGGGTACATCCCTTGTGGATCTTTGCTTGTAAAAGGATTTTTACAAGGTTGAAAAGAAATCTCAAGGATTGCAGGTCGCTTGGGGACTGGATGTGCCGAACCAGTATAAAACTCTTGTGTTTGTCTTCTTCTTCCCTACACTCTTTAATTTCCGCTGTGCACTTTAATTCTTGCTTTTACTTTAGGTTAAGTTTCTTTTGTATTCTTTATTTTCTTAACAACATAGTAAAAGCCTAAGAAGGGTAATTTTTAATTAGTAAAGATCTAGTAATAATTAATTTAACCCCCCCCCTTCTTAATTATTCTGAGACCACTTAATCCAACAACAGATTCTATCTATGAACTGTACAAAACACATGATTCCTTAATTATTCTCAAAATAGTTTTAACTCGTCGCCCTTAAAGGGTCTTAGCATTAATTCACTGCCCTTAAAGGGTCTTATAATTAACTCACCGCCCTTTAAGGGTCTTAAAATCGTGTGATTGTACAATTCATAGTTCATAACTCAATGCAAACAACATCACAATCATGTACATACTCAATTTATCAAATACACTCGATCTCAATCACAATGGTATAATCTCAATTTAACACGTCATCACACTTCATGAATCATATATGCTTTACCTATGAACCATGCAATACACACAACTATTCAATTTAACACGTCATCACACTTCATGAATCACATATGCTTTACCTATGAACCATGCAATACACACAACTATTCAATTGTTTTCAAAATAATTTTAGCTCGTCGGGTTCCCACAGTGGATCCCATCACAATACTCATCTCCCTTTAAGGGTATTACAATTGTGTGATTGCATAGTTCATAACTCACAACTCAATACACATGTATTTCATCATTAATCACAGGTTCAAATTATCACAACATGGGGAGTAAAATCCCTCAAATAATTTCACACAATTATATCAAAATCATAGGTCAAAACACAAAAACATCAAGAGCACTCAAGTTTATTAATCAATATTTATCAGAACATCAATTGGTACATAAAACACAATAATATTGTATTTATAATCATAAAGCAAAAATTATAAGTCAATAAATATCCCAAAATAAACCCCAATTTAATCCTCTAAGGATCCCTACACATGTTCATTCTAATCCCCAATTGTGATAAACTCATCCCATACCTCTAAGCGGGCTCACATTCCGGCAGCAATAGCGACATCTCTAGCAATTTCCTAAGATTCCTCAAGTTTTTCCTCTGGTTGCTCTGATAGGGTTCCTAACGTTAGAGAGAATGAGAAGGGATTGAAGCTTCCATTTGTACTGTCTTCGTGCGATTCCTTTTTCTCCCTCCATGAATATTATCTCGCAAATCCCAACGGTGCAGGTGTGCGAAATTAAATCTCAAACCACATAAAATTTTCATGACAATCCAACGGTTAACGAGTCAATGATCGTAGTTTTACCAAGACATCATTGGGTTTCTGTGGGAAAGGAAAAGACTACAATGTGAAGTGTATTTCTCTCAGTTCCGACATGATTTTGAAATTCCCAACGGTGAAAAGGCTTGGAATTAAGTTGCAAACCTGGTCCCAGGCCTCCTGAGATGTGAATCTAGAGCGGTCATAGCGGGCCTGGGATGTTGAGGTAGGTGCCTTTCTCTTTCGAGAAGCCATCTGAAAAGAAATGATCATCAAAACAGGATTAAATAGGATTTATTCACAATTGAAAAGCAGAAAATAAAACTGAAAATAAGACTGGGCACTTAGCGCAACAGGCTAAGCTTAGTGTGTCTTATGAAAATTCACTCATGGGCTAAGCGCGATAGCCACACGCTTAGCGTGAGAACACAGAAAATATTTTTCTGCAGAATAGGCTTAGCGCGACAGGCACGCTTAGCCTAAATCCACAATTTTCACAAATAGAGAGAGATTTGAGCTTAGCGTGACAGGGTGCGCTTAGCTCAACCTCTCAAAAAGACAACATGGGCTTAGTGCAGCAGGCACGCTAAGCCTAATTCAGCAAAATAGGAAACAAAGACGACATTGCGCTTAGCCCAATAGCCAGGCTTAGCGTTGAATAAAATTTTGAAAAATTTCTAAGTGTCTGAAATACTACTCTCGCTTAGTGCACAGATGCGCTTAGCGAGCTCAACATTGAAATCAACAGAGAAGAAGAACGCGCTTAGCGCGATCATCTGGAAATCAAAATATTCATCAGATGTGATGAACCGGCTAAGCGCAGCAGGTGCGCCTAGCGCGTTCATCATGATTTCCAAAAATACACAGGGGTTTTCAGCCCTTTTTTTAGCAAAGGCCCCTAATGGGCCATAAAATCCTAACCTAAATAACTGCATTGTTCTATAATGGAACCATAAACCTAAGAACACTAACCCTAACAACAGTACAATCTAAAAAAAAATAAATCTTCTATCCTAAAGTTTGCAACTTTAAAGGAAAATGAGAATAAAGCAGAAAATGCTTACTTGGATTGATGTATGAAATGCACGAAGAAGCAAAAAATGCAAAGAAAATGCAGGGACTTGATGCATAGCACAACACAACACAACAGAAGATGGCACAAGATGTAAGGCACAAGGAAATGCAAAAGCTTTGGTGAAAAATGCAAAACCGCCTAGTAGTTACTTTTAAGCACAATTCGTATTGCTTGCTTAGCGCATAGCCGCGCTTAGCGAGAAAATATGACATTTGGGTTTAAAACAACCCTGCGCTTAGCCCATCTTCCCACTAAGCCCAATTCCAAATTTTTCAAATTCGAGAGAGATATTTAGGCTTAGTGCGAAGATACGCACTTAGCACTGTCTGCAACTCTGATTGGTCCTGCAATTTGCGCTTAGCCGCCAAAGGTGGGGCTTAGCGCATAAACATGCTCCTCATTGTAGTGATGGCTTGTGCTTAGCGCGTTGCTGGCGCTTAGCGCTATTCCAAAGAATTTCAAAATAGAGAGGGAATTGCGCTTAGCGCATCACCTCACTAAGCCCAGTGCGAGAAATTAAAATCCAAAAGAGGTATTAGGGCTTAGCGCAACAACGCGTTGATGTGTCATCATTTTCTCCTATTTCTTAACCTTTTTTTGTCACCATTTTAATTACTGATTAGCCTTAATTGTCAAATTAATTATGCAGTTTTATCATTTAGGCCTATTGGACTAATTTTGTGTTTTTAATTTAATTTTAGGAGAATTATAAGCAATTGGGCTTGAATCCAGAATTGGGCTTGGACTTGAAGAGAGCAGAGTATTTTATTCTACCAAATCTTATCTTATCTAGATTTTATCTCATCAAGATATTATTTCATCTAGATCTTATCTTATCTTATCTAGATTTTATTTCATCTAGATATCATTTCATCTAGATTTTGTCTTATCTTATCTTATCTAGATTTTATTTTATTTATGAGCTTGGACTTAAAACAGATTTGGAAGCTTTGGGGCTAAGAACTATATAACAACACCAAGGTTCTAGTTTTAGGGCTCTCTCTCCCTTTTTCGTTTTAGTTTTAGAGTGCTACTCTCAATTCGTTTTAGTCTCTTTTTCGTTTTGGAAGAGTAATTCTAGTTTTCTTCGTTTTCTACTGATTAATGGAAGGCTAAGTCTCCAGCGTTGTTTTCTCTTTAGGATCAAGCACAGTTCTCTTTGAGCTTCTATTATTACTATTAAATTCTGATAAGCTTTTCCTCTTCACCAATTACTCTGTATTTGTTGCTATTAATCCATGCATGCTTAGTGCTTGATTAATTGTCTCTGCGCTTAATTTACGTTCATGCTTAATGATCGTTCATGATTAATTGGTGTATGTGTTGCTTAATCACATAATGAATGCCTTATGTTAAATTTCGCTTAGTAATTTAATTTAGGGTTGGATTAAGTGGTTGAACTGATAAAGGATAAATTCTCGCAACCTAGGATAAGAGACTTGTTTGTGAATCAAGGGGAAGCAACGTGTTTTAATTCTGATATTTTCTAATTCAAATTTACTCACTGTTTAATTTACAAAAGCAAACAACCCCCCCCCAATTCGTTACTGTTTTATTACTATATGTTATGAAGGTTTGGTTGACCATTGCTCATTGGGAGATGACCTAGGATCACTTCCTTGATACTGCATTTTTAATGTTTATTTGATTCGGGTACGACCTCAATCAAATTTGGTGCCGTTGCCAGGGAGCAGTGGTCCAAAGGTTCATAATAGCTAGTGATTCTTGTTTTATGTTTAGTTGTTTTACGTTTACTTATTTTGTTTAGTGTGCTTGTGTCGTGTTAGTGTGGTATTAGTATGTTGTGTTATTGCATTGTTCTGTTTTATTTGATGTCATGTTTTGCAATTTAGTAGTACCCCTTGTTCAGTGTTTCCCCTGTTTCAGTTTTATGTTTTGCTGTCAATAGTGCTTATCGACGAAATTAGAGACTGATTCTGTGTTACTGTTCACACAGCATTACATTAGCAACTGAATTAGCGACGGTTGTTTACAATTTAATTGGCGATTTTTGTTTTGATGGTTAAAGTTGTTATTTTTGGCTGAATTTTTGTGTGATAGATTCTTTTGATCCATATTTCGTGTGAAAAATACCAGGAACACTTAGTGTGGCAGTATTTGAGAGACACAAAAATTTTGGGAACTTGTTTTTAGCAAAACTTAAAATGGTCATAACTTTTGCTTTGGGTATCAGAATAACTATTACTATATATGCATTTGGGGTACAAAAAAATTTCCCATATTGTGGCAACCCACTGTAGCTGGTTGGGGACTCCCAAACTCCAAAAATCAGCCGTTTACTAAGTTTTTTTTTTCAAGTTTTATTGTTCTATTTTTCTAAACTTTGCTTAGGTAGTTTTCATAGATAGACTTTGAATTTTTGTTTGAAATTTTTTGTGCTATCTTTTCATGATTTTAGGGTGTTCCTCACAAAATTTCAGCTCATTTTAATATCGTTTATGTATAGTTGTAGTTTTACCCCCTTGTTAGGTGCTTGTTGAGAAACACATTATTTGCTGCATATAGTGCATGACTAGGGGCAATCCAGGTGATTTACAACCCTTTGATCCTGAAATAGATAGAACCTTTCATAGATTAGTTAGACATAGTGTGCATCCTGGTCATTCTGTGCATTATGAGCATTTTGTTGAGGGTGATTATGATTTTGAACATTCCACAACTAATTTTTATACTGAGAACATGGCTCAACCTCCACCTCGTGAGAGGACTCTTAGGGAGATGACTGCACCTGATTTCACCTATGAAAGCTTGTGCATTCAATATCCTAATGAGGGTGTTCCATATGTTCTCAAGACTTGACTAATACATTTGCTGCCCAAGTTTCATGGTCTTGCAGGTGAAGATCCTCATAAGCATCTTAAGGAGTTCCATATTGTTTGTTCCACCATGAAGCCCCCGGATGTCCAAGAAGATCATATCTTTCTAAAGGCTTTTCCTCATTCTCTGGAGGGAGTGACAAAAGATTGGCTATACTACCTTGCTCCCAGGTCTATTTTCAGCTGAGATGACCTTAAGAGGGTGTTCTTGGAGAAATTCTTCCCTGCATCTAGGACCACTGCCATCAGAATAGACATTTCAGGCATCACGCAACTTAGTGGAGAAAGCTTGTATGAGTACTAGGAAAGATTCAAGAAATTGTGTGCAAGTTGCCCTCACCACCAGATTTCTGAGCAACTTCTTCTTCAATATTTCTATGAGGGACTTAGCAACATGGAGAGGAGTATGACTGATGTTGCCAGTGGTGGAGCTCTTGGTGATATGACCCCTACTAAGGCTAGGAATTTGATTGAGAAGATGGCTTCCAACTCCTAACAATTCAGTGCAAGAAATGATGTTATTATTCTTAGAGGAGTCCATGAGGTGGCCACGGATTCATCTTCATCTACTGAAAATAAAAAGCTTGAAGGAAAACTTGATGCCTTGGTCAACCTAGTAACTCAGCTTGCCATGAATCAGAAATCTGCACTTGTTGCAAGAGTCTGTGGTCTATGCTCGGGTTGGTGAACTTATTTTTCCTGTTGATTTTTATGTTCTTAATATGGAAGAGGGATTTTCCCCTAGTTCAGTTCTAATTATTTTAGGCAGGCCATTTATGAAAACAGCCCGAACCAAGATAGATGTTTATGCTGGCACATTGTCTATGGAATTTGGTGATATTGTTGTTCATTTTAACATTCTTGATGCCATGAAACATCCATCTGAGGATCATTCTGTTTTTCATGCTGGGATAATTGATTAGATTGTTGATGATTATATGTTTGATTTTGAGAATGTTCTTCATGGTAGGAAACATCAATTTTTATCTTATCTGCATACTTGTCATTCCTTATGCATTGAATATGAATCTGAGTTTGAATTTGATCATGTGTCTGATTTTTATGCTGAGAATGAATCTGAATTTGAGTCTGGTTCTGATTTTCTGGGTGTTGTGCCTCTTGATGTTGATTTTTTAGAGTCAGAATGCACTAACCATGTTGCAGGAAGTACATATACTTCTGACTTGCTTTATGAGGTACAGGCTGAGGAACCTTCTTCTTCTCCTACCCTGGTTCCTCCCTCTATTCAGCCACCACCAACACCAGAGTTGAAGCCCTTACCAACAAACCTCAAATATGTTTACTTGGAGGACAAGGAAAAATTTCCAGTGATCATCTCTGCCTCCCTTGCTACTGAGAAAGAGGAGAAGTTGTTACTAGTTCTCAAGAAGCACAAGAAGGCCATTGGATGGACTTTAGCAGACATTCCTGGTATTAGCCCATCTACCTGCATCCATCGGATACTTTTAGAGGATGGAGCTAAGCCAGTGACGCAGCCACAGCGGCGACTCAAACCCGTCATTCTAGATGTGGTGAAAAAGGAAGTGACCAAGCTCTTACAAGCTAGAATCATCTACCCCATTTCTAACAGCCAGTGGCTGGGTCCAGTCCAAGTGGTTCCTAAGAAGACAGGCCTCACAGTGATCAGGAATGAGAAGGATGAGCTTATCCCCACAAGAGTGGAGAATAGTTGGCGAGTCTGCATTGATTATAGGAGGCTGAACCAGGTAACCAGAAAAAATCATTTTCCCATGCCTTTCATTGATCAAATGCTTGAGCGCTTGGCAAGTAAGTCTCATTACTATTTTCTTGATGGTTTTTTTGGTTATTTACAAATTCATATTGCTCCTGAGGATCAAGAAAAGACCACATTCACCTGTCCCTTTGGCAGTTTTGCCTATAGGCGGATGCCCTTTGGCCTATACAATGCCCCTGGTACCTTCCAGCGGTGTATGCTTAGCATTTTCAGTGATTTTTTAGAGAGTTGCATAGAGGTGTTTATGGATGATTTTACTGTTTATGGATCCTCTTTTGATACATGTTTGGATAGTCTGGATAGAGTTCTTAGTAGATGCATTGAAACTAACCTTGTGCTGAATTTTGAAAAATGTCACTTCATGGTAGAACAAGGTATAGTTTTAGGGCATATCATTTCCAGTAGGGGCATAGAGGTAGACCCTTCAAAAATAGATGTTATTTCACAATTTCCTTACCCCTCTTGTGTGTGAGAGGTTCGTTCTTTTCTTGGTCATGCAGGGTTTTATAGGCGCTTTATCAAGGATTTTAGCAAAGTGGCCCTTCCACTATCCAATCTGTTGCAAAAGGAGGTGGAGTTTGATTTTGATGACCAGTGCAAAGAGGCTTTTGATTGCCTCAAGCTTGCGGTGACTACCACCCCTATCATTCAGGCACCTGATTGGACAACCCCATTTGAGCTAATGTGCGATACATACAATTACGCATTGGGGGTTGTCCTTGCTCAAAAGACCTCCTTACTTCACTCTACTTCTCTTCCGCCATGACTTAGGGAGTTTTCTTTTTCTATCTCCTTCTTTACTTTTATTGCACTTGTCCAATTTTATTGATTGCTTTGATTGTTCTTGATCTTATGATTGTTCTACATTGAGGACAATGTGTTGTTTAAGTGTGAGGGGGGGGGGGGGGAGAAGATTGTTCTTTAATTTTGTTGGGTATTCTAGTTTAATTTTATTAGGTTTTGTAGTTTAAGTTTGTTAGGTTCTAGGTTAATTTTGTTATTTTGGTTTTATGTTTGTGTACAACATTGCATGTTCCTCTTTGAATTTTGGGTTATGTACAAGTAATGGGTAATTTTTTTTGAAATAGGAGTTTCTTGTCATTTTGTGAATTGAAACCCTTGTTTTTCTTTACATGTCAAGTTAGTTTTGAAGGTTCGAATTGAAAGTGATAGATTTACCCTTGGTGATAGTTTGAGCCATCATCATCTATTTTACTCAGTGTGTTTTGCCCCATTGATTGCTTGCACAATAGCCTTGGCTTGACTCTTGTTGATACTTCTTGCTTCACATGCATGTTGGGAGATGATTTAGGCATTTTATTCTTATAAGCCTCTAGCCAAATGAGCCTACCCTGAATTAATTCCTTTGATAGCCCCTTTGAGCCTATGTTCCCATTTATTTGTTTTGAGCTCATTACAAACCTTAAGTGAAAAACCATGATTTCACCCTACCCTTAAGGAATTTAGGAGCTTTGGAATTGTTTTGGGAATAAGTGTGAGGGGGGGGGGGGGGTATGTTTCATTGGATGATATGTTTTTGTTGGCCTTGCTTGATGATGTAATTTGGTCATGCTTGATGTATATACATATATTGCCTAATCGTTGCTTTATGGGTGCTCTGAGAGTAAACAGTAGCCTAGACACTTGAGAGATAGAGTGCATATCTTGTGAGGCTTTATCACTTTTCATTCTTGAGCTGATTTACTATCTTGCCATGTTTGAGATGCTTGGATGATTTTCATGACGGCCTTGATTCTTTAACTCTTTACGTGTTGGATGTTACTGATGCAATCCTACCCCGCAAGGGCATTGGATAGAAGACTCCAAGTAGATTGTGCCAGAGATCCAAGGGAAGGCCCTAGGGTTCTCATGAGCCTTAGGGTAGATTTCGAGCCCATGGGCTAAGTATGAGCCCGCTTATCTTTGTAAATATTAGAATAGGTTTTTCCTTCATTTGGGGCTTGTATTTTGGCCATTCTAGTAGTATAGGGTTTTAGCCTTGTATTTTAGGGCATTTTGAGTAGTCTTTGTAGTAAGGACTTTTTTTGTATTTTCATGTTTTTTGGCATAGGGGTGAGCTTAGCCATTATAGGGGGTGTGTAGCTAAGCTCTAGCTTTTCATCTCAAGGAGGTGAGCTTAGCTATTAGAGAGGCGTGTGTAGCTAAGCTCTAGCTTCTTTAGGAATCTTCTTAAGCAAGCTTCTCAAGGAGGTGAGCTTAGTTATGAGAGGGTGTGTGTAGCTAAGCTCTAGCTTCTCAAGGAAGTTTTCTCAAAGAAGCTTCTCAAGGAAGTTTTCTCAAGAAAGCTTCTCAAGGAAGCTACCTAGTCTATAAATAGAAGCATGTGTAACACTTGTGGTAACTTTGATGAATGAGAGTCTTGTGAGACACAACTCAAAGTTCAACTTCTCTCCCTTTTTCTTCCTTCAATTTTGTGATCCCCCCTCTCTCTTTCTCTCCCTCTTTCTTTTCCTCCGTTGAAGCATCCTCTCCAAGCTTCTTATCCAAGGCACATCTTGGTGGTGAAACTCCTTCTTTCATGGCTTATTCCCTAGTGGATGGCGCCTCCTCTCACCTCTTCTCCTTTGTCTTTCGCTGCATCTCCATGGTGGAAAATAATCATTAAAGGACCTCATTGAAGCTCAAAGATACAGCCTCCGTAGAAGCCCCACAAGCAAGCTTCCATCAGTTACCCATTCTTCTCATTCCTTGAGATTCATTGAGAAATATGTAATTGTTGTTGTGTCTGTTTCTCTTTAATGTCTCTGGATTTGTCCCTTGCTTTGCTTTTTTTTCCCAGGAGTGCAAAAAGCTAAGTGTGAGGGGATTTGATGTGTCATCATTTTCTCCTATTTCTTAACCCTTTTTGTCACCATTTTAATTACTGATTAGCCTTAATTGTCAAATTAATTATGCAGTTTTATCATTTGGGCTTATTGGACTAATTTTGTGTTTTTAATTTAATTGCAAGAGAATTATAAGCAATTGGGCTTGAATCCAGAATTGAGCTTGGACTTGAAGAGAGCAGACTATTTTATTCTACCAAATCTTATCTTATCTAGATTTTATCTCATCTAGATATTATTTCATCTAGATCTTATCTTATCTTATCTTATCTAGATTTTATTTCATCTAGATATTATTTCATCTAGATTTTGTCTTATCTTATCTTATCTAGATTTTATTTTATTTATGAGCTTGGACTTAAAACAAATTTGGAAGCTTTGGGGCTAAGAACTATATAACAGCACCAAGGTTCTAGTTTTAGGGCTCTCTCTCCCTTTTTCATTTTAGTTTTAGAGTGCTACTCTCAATTCATTTTAGTCTCTTTTTCATTTTGGAAGAGTAATTCAAGTTTTCTTCGTTTTCTACTGATTAATGGAAGGCTAAGTCTTCAGCGTTGTTTTCTCTTGAGGATCAAGCACAACTCTCTTTGAGGTTCTATTATTACTATTAAATTATGATCAATTTTTCCTCTTCACCAATTACTTTGTATTTGTTGCTATTAATCCATGCATGCTTAGTGCTTGATTAATTGTCTCTATGCTTAATTTACGTTCATGCTTAATGGTCATTCATGATTAATTGGTGTATGCATTGCTTAATCACGTAATGAATGCCTTATGTTAAATTTCGCTGAGTAATTTAATTTAGGGTTGGATTAAGTGGTTGAACTGATAAAGGATAAATTCTCCCAACCTACGATAAGAGACTTTCTTGTGAATCAAGGGGAAGCAACATGTTTTAATTCTGATATTTTCTAATTCAAATTTACTTGTTGTTTAATTTACAAAAACAATCAACCCTCCCCCAATTCGTTACTGTTTTATTATTATCTGTTATGAACGTTTGGTTGATCATTGCTCGTTGGGAGACGACCTAGGATCACTTCCTAGATACTGCATTTTTAATGTTTATTTGATTCGGGTATGACCTTGATCATGCGCGCTTAGCGCTATCCACAGATTTTTGAAGCAGAGAAGGATTGGCGCTTAGCGCATCACCTCGCTAAGCCCAATTCGAGAAATTCATATTCTAGAGAGATAATTGGGCTTAGCGCTACCATCCAGCCACTAATCAGGGGTCTAAGCACTTAGCGGGAGCAAGGGCCCGCTGTCATACCCTAATTTCGTCCGGGGACCATCTGTTTGGTGGGATGTGACCTTCGCTTGACCACTTCGAGGTTCTTGACACCCATCGTTAGGCAATCCGTGAAGTTTCGCAACATGTCGGGAGTCGAAAGGAAGCGTTAATACGCAATCCGCAAAGTTTCGTGACATTCTAGAAGCCAGAGAGGGGACGGTTGTGTAATCCATAAAGTTTCGTGATATTACAGAAAGAAAACAAGTATCGTTACGTAATTCGTAAAGTTCCGTAACATTACGGAAAAAGAATCAACAAAAAAGGGCAGATGGGGTGTATTTAGTAAGCAGGGGTGTGCAAATAGCAATCAGACCCACTTGGGCCTTCCAGGATGTTCCAACAGAAGGCGGTGCCTTCTGGTGGAAGCAACCCAGCTCACCTGGACGAGCTGGGCGGCAACCACCTCCCTCTTTTCCCTTATAAATAGGGGAAGGAGGAAAGAACAAATTCGTTCAACCCTCCTGGTATCCGAGATTCACTTAAAATTAGTGAGAAAAATTGTTTCCGTGAAGAAAATCCTAGCCAAGGCACTTTCGTAACGCTTCCGAGACGTTTCCGTGGGCGATTTCGTGAAGATTTTCCACCGTTCTACATCGTTCTTCGTTCGTTCTTCGTCGTTCTTCGGTCTTCAACCGGTAAATTCCCGAAATCAAACCTTTCAATTCATTTTATGTACCCTTAGTGGTCCCCACTTGTTTTGCGTGCTTTTATTTTTATTTCGTTTGCTTTCCGTACCCCCTTTTGACGTGCTTTAGTAATTCATTTAAGTCGTTTTCTCGCCTAAATCAAAAATAAAATAAATTTCCACCGATCATTTTAGTTGTAATATCTCTTAATTTCTGTTAGAATAAAATCTGACTGATCTTTCTCACCGTAACCACGTTTAAAACCAAAAAGAGGCAAAATAATAATATAATAATAAAAAAAATCTTTAAATAAAATAATCAAAAAAATCAATGGGACGTTTTTTCTTTGGGATTTTCTTTCTTAATCGAATTGACTAAATAAACAAAGTGAAACTAAGGCTAAAATCAATTCATAAATCAAGAGACAAAGCTAAAAGCCATTTTTAAACATCCAACGCCTTGAAATGGTCCTTTTCGCTTTTATTGGTTAAACGTGGATTTTTAAAAGCTTAAAACCAACACATAGCTTTGTCTCCTCTTTCAAAAAACCAAGAGATCATTAATGGTCCAATGCCTTAATGTTTTCTCTCCTTTCAAAAGAATCGAAAGACCGTTTAATGGTCCAACGCCTTAAATGACCTTTTATTCAATCAAAATATATCTTGCAAAAAGGGATAAAAACAACTTAACCAACGTTTAGTTCTCAAAGAACTACGTAGGTCTGATTTCCTTATCACAATTGAGGAATACGTAGGAGCAAGGGAAACACCCTTGTCGACAACAAAAAGATAAAAATACAAAAGGCATAAAAAGACATAAAAAGCATAAAAAAGGGAAGATAAAACAAATTGAAGTCATATTTGCACGCTTGATTAAAGGCTGCTGTCCCTTGTGACAGACGCGTGGGGTGCTAACACCTTCCCTGTGCGTAAATTCAACTCCCGAACCTTTCACACTTAAAGTTCGTAGACCACGCCTTTTCCGACGTTTTTCTCAAATAAACATTGGTGACGACTCCGCGCGTTTTCCTTCCTTGGAAGACGCACCCATGAGTCTCGCGTCGCCCTCCCGCCAAAGGGTAGGTTACGACAGTTGGCGACTCCACTGGGGACATTTGTTAGAGAGTTAGGCCAATCAATCAGTGTGCTTTCCTTACTATGACTTCCCTTTTGTTCTTTTTCATTGTCTTTTTTTTTCTTATGTTCTTGTATATATAAACTCTTTTGATGCTTTTAGTGTGTTTTAAAATGTATGCATGAGCTAAATATTTATTCATTTGATGCACACAAACAACAACACTATTTTCACACACGTTGAGTTGAAAAGGGGCCCTATACCCAGGTCCATGGGAACATAAGGAGTGGAGGTGAATCTGTGGTCATGCTAGGTCTCCGACTTGCTTGATAACAGTGAACGCTCATCTAGAGTTTTTTTCTTTGATAACATATTGTTGCTAGTAGTCCCTACTGCTGCAATATGTTCTTCGAAGGGGATGATACCTATAGAGACCATCAAGAGAGATATGACCACCTTGGGAATTATCACTAAAAGCCCTTATAGGGGCACGAAGCAAACACGCTGGGTGCCATTTTTTACACTGCCATGCATGTAGTCATAAATGTCGTGTACCCCTTTGATTATATTTGTTTGTGGATATTGTCGTACTATGTACATCCCGGTGTTGTGCCTTTCGCATATGCATCATGCACGAGTTTCGTCTTGATCCCTTCACTTTGGCAAACCAACGGAGGGTCCGTGTCGCCTTCTTAAATACATACGTCGGGCGCCATGCTGCCCAAACGTTGTATCTAAGAAGGGGACAATTTCCCTGACTCCTGTATTCATAAAATTGCATCTGTGTCATATGCATTCCTTCATGCATTCATCCATTCCACCCGTGATAGATGTCGGAGTTTTGATTCGCACTGGGTTTTGTTTCACTTTAGTAAAACATGGGGTCAAGTCAAACGCCTTCGCTTAAAAATAGGTTCTATCAAGTCAAGGTCAAGAGCCTAGGGATCACCAGTCTAAGAGAGTTAGGGCAATTGATGGGTCAGCTCCAGCGACAAGTGTTTCGCAAAGCTTACGGTAAAATCTGGGACCTAGCCATGGCAGAAGTCTCCACGGAGGCCATTGCATCCCACGCCCAGTATTATGACCAGCCGTTGAGGTGCTTCACCTTTGGGGACTTCTAGTTATCACCCATGGTGGAAGAATTTGAAGAGATCCTAGGATGTCCTCTAGGGAGAAGGAAACCATACCTCTTCTCAGGGTTCTATCCCTTTTTAGCTAGAATTTCTAAGATAGTCCAAATCTCGGCGCAGGAATTAGACCACAGAAAGCAAGTCGAAAATAGGGTGGTTGGAATACCGAGAAAATGTTTGGAGGCAAAAGCAAGAATCTTGGCAGGTAGAGGCGAATGGGCCCCGTTCATAGACATCCTCGCACTTTTGATCTTCGGAGGGGTCCTCTTTCCAAATGTGGATGGGTTAGTGGACCTGGCAGCAATCGACGCTTTTCTCGCCTATCATGATCGCAAGGAAAGCTCGATTGTCGCTATACTAGCCGATCTATATGACACCTTCGACCGAAGATGTGAGAAGAGCAGTACAAGGATTGTTTGCTGTACTCCGGCCCTCTATGTATGGTTGGTTTTGCACCTTTTTCTCCAAGAGGTGAGGCATGCTTGCCCGCTAGAAAGCCACCGTTCATGCACAGAGAAAAGAGGGGAAAATTGGGACCGACTCTTAGCAAGCAAAGAAGGAGCGTCTGTCAACTGGTTCCCTCGATGGAAAGAAGGAAGAACCGGGATTCTTATTTCGTGCGGAGGATTTCCAAATGTTCCCTTGATGGGGACAAGGGGTTGCATCAGTTAATATCTTGTTCTTGCTATAAGACAACTTGGCTACCCTATGAGAAGGGTACCACTAGAGGAAGAGCTCGCACCTATTATTGCACGAGGTTTCAATAAGACCAATGTGGAGGCATTTTAGAAGGTCCGCAAGGCGTGGGAGATGGTGCAAAAAAAGGACAAAGAACTCAGAGGCAGTAACAACAGGCCCATCGGCGGCTACCGTAAGTGGTTGAAAGCCCACATGCAAGGTTTTGATTGGCTCCCGAGTTTGAGAACCACTAAAGGGGAGGAAGTTGAGGCACCGGAGGAAGACGAAGAGGTGCAGGCCCTTAGGGCAAAACTCGAGCAAGCCCAAACAGTCAAAGAAAGGTTTAAATCAGCAGCTCTTAAGATCCGAAAGGAGAATGCCGAACTGAGAGATGTAAATATGGCTACCACCAAGGCCTTGGAACAAGAGATCAAAAGGGCTCGTAGGGAAGAACACGGCCGGAACAAATTCCCAGGGGCTCTGTGGGGCAGTAACAGCGAGCTTAAGCTCCGGAGAGAGGAAAGGGACCAATCACGAGTAGACAATTTGATCTTGAAGGATGAGTTGAAGGTTTGCCTAAGGTCCAAGAGAAGCTTGTCTCAGCGTTTATGCGAGACAGAGACCAACATGTTAGCCATCGTTAGCAAGTACCAAGAAGAATTAAATCTAGCCGCGGCCCATGAGCACGAAGTGGCGGACGAGTATGCCCGAGTGTACGCGAAAAAGGAGGCTAGAGGAAGGGTGATCGACTCGTTACATCAAGAGGCAACAACGTGGATGGACCGATTTGCTCTTACTTTGAATGGGAGTCAAGAACTTCCCCGATTGCTAGCCAAGGCCAAAGCAATGGCGGACACCTACTCCGCCCCCGAGGAGATCCACGGACTTCTCAGCTATTGTCAGCATATGATAGACTTAATGGCCCATATAATTAGAAACCGCTAGGAAGTTTGTATTGTTACTAAGATCTTGACTAGTTATAACTTTCTGAATAAAATGAGTTTATCCCACATTTTTACTCCAAAGATCAGTGCGAATCAAATCACTCCCGCATTTTATCTCTAGCATGCATTCATTTTTTCTTTACCTACTCCTCACGTTTTATTTTTTAGGAAAAACGCCATAACTAAACGCGCCCCAAGGCATCCCTATCGCACCAGATCCAAATCTAGGATGATGGGTGACCAAGAGGAGATATAGGAACAGATGAAAGCCGACATGTCGGTTTGAAAGAGCAAATGGATTCCATGATGGATGCCATGTTAGGAATGAGACAACTTATAACGTGGCCACCACTGCTGCTGTTAGTTCGGCTGCCGAAGCAGACCCAACTCTCCCAGCCACCGCGCACCATCCTCTCCCAAACGTGGTAAGACGAGAAAGAAGCACACTGGGGCACATCAGCAACCCCCATTTGGGATACAACCGAGTGGCTTACCCTTATGGATTACCACCTAATTACACACCACCAGTCATGTGTGATGACGCGGGTCATGTCCCTTCCTGATATGAACCCTCATGGCACAAGGGCTGACTTAGGATCATCTAGGATTAAACCTTGATGGAAAATGCGGAAATTGATTAAGGAAAGGATGGAAAATAAGGTGGTTAATTTCGTGGGTCTTAATAAGGTGGTTCTTGGCATAAAATGGATGAATGGGATGGTAAAACGTAGGTTAAGTGGTGGCTGGAAAGAAATATAGAAATGGCAATAACTGAAGCTACAGGGCTCCAAATGAGGTGATTCCAAAACAAGGTGAAAGGTCTCGTTTTGAAATTCAATTTAGGCTCAAGAATCACTTAATTTGAGTGCGCAAAATGGGAGTTATGGCCACGATATAATTCTGGGCAGAGGTGGATTTTCTAGAATTGTGGTTTGAAAGAACAAGGGTGAAGATGAAAGGAAGGAAAGAATCACTCTTTCCAGCGAGGGCAACACACAAAGGTTGTGAAAGTCCTTTGATACAGCCAAGGTGTTCTTGAATCACTCAAGAATTTAGGAGAATCACTCTCACTAAGATAAAAGAGATAAACTCTAATTTTCTGAATAAAACTCAACTTGTGTTTATTGATAAAATGATTCAGCTTATATAGAAGCTTTACAGCAGATTTTAGTAATGACCCACTAACCTAGAATTAAAATAACTTAATGCCATTAACCTCGGGAATTAAAAAAAACTTAATGGCTGAGTGTAACTGAAATTGTGGCAACCAAAAGTCACCCCCAACAGCCAACAAGTCAGCCACCATTTGGTCTCCCAAAAGGCTGATGCCTAGGTTGCCAATTGGGCCCTTATTACAACTTGAACTAAACCTACTAAATCCCTTTTAGTTGATTAACCCAAAACATATTTTTGGTCAGCCAACTTTACAAGGGTTGGGCCATTATTTAGTCAAACTAAACACTCTAAAATTGAGACAAAGTGGTGTCATTTAGTCCTCCTCCATTTGGGCCATGATACAACTCACAACCTTGGACTTTTCTCCTTGAAACTTGGGCTTGTATTCAACTAGTATGGACAACACTTGTTGAAGAGCTTCCTTGGCTTTCCTTGCTCTAGCCCTTGTCATAGGCCCTCCAAGTCCTTCAAGTGGATCCTTGTCCTTGCTCTTGATCATGTCCTCATCATTCTCTCCCTCTTGAGAAGGATTTGTCCTCAAATCGGATTCTTCATCTGCATCAAAAAGAGATAAATCAGAGACATTGAAGGTGAAACTAACATTATACTCACCGGGAAGCTCAACTTTGTAAGCATTGTCATTGATTCTTTCAAGCACTTGAAATGGTCCATCTCCCCTTGGTTGAAGCTTTGATTTCCTTTGTTCCGGAAACCTTTCTTTTCTCATGTGCACCCAAACCCAATCTCCGGGTTCGAAGACAACCTTTTTTCTCCCTTTGTTGGCTTGTTTAGCATAGCTTTTATTTTTCCTCTCAATTTGATCTTTGACTCTCTCATGAAGCTTCTTCACATAGTCCGCCTTTGCTTGACCTTCTTTATGCTTAAAAACAGAAACATTAGGCATAGGCAAAAGATCAAGAGGAGTTAGTGGATTAAAACCATAAACAACTTCAAAAGGAGAACAATTAGTGGTGCTATGAACAGCTCTATTGTAAGCAAATTCAACATGGGGTAAACAAGCTTCCCAAGTTTTTAAGTTATTCCTCAAAACTGTCCTAAGCAAAGTTCCCAAAGTCCTATTAACAACTTCCGTTTGCCCATCGGTTTGTGGGTGACAAGTGGTTGAAAATAACAATTTAGTGCCCAACTTGCTCCACAAAGTCCTCCAAAAATGCAAATCATCAAGCCTAGGTATAGGATGCCTATATTTAATGGTGATGTTATTAAGGGCTCTACCATCAGAACACATGCGCCATGTCCCATCCTTTTTAGGGACCAAAATCACTGGGACAGCACAAGGACTCATACTATCTCTTACCCAACCTTTGCTAATGAGTTCATCCACTTGTCTATGAATCTCTTTGGTTTCTTGTGAATTACTTCTATAGGCTGGCCTATTGGGCAAAGAAGCTCCCAAAATGAGATCAATTTGATGCTCAATTCCCCTCAAAGGTGGTAGTCCACTTGGCACATTTGGTGGAAACATGTCTTGAAAATCCTGCAAAAGAGTTTTAACACTAGAAGGCACTTCAAAATCATCAAAAGTGTTAGTGGTCAAAATCTGATTTTTGCAAAACAAGATATATAGTGACTGTTTAGCACGAAACAACCTCTTGACCTCACTTTTTGTGGCTAAATAGCTCTCCCTCACTTCAAGTGTTTCACTCTTCTTTTGTTCACTCTTTTTCCTCTCAAGTGTTTCCCTCTTTTTCTCACTCTCAAGTGTTTTGCTCACCTTTTCTTTTTCTCTTTTCTCTTGAAGAAGTTTTTCTCTCATTTTCTTTTGATCCTCACACACTTCTTGTGGACTCAATGGCTTGAGCACAATCTTTTGGTCTTGGTGCATGAAAGAGATCTTGTTGGTGTAACCGTCATGATTGGCTCTTTTATCGAATTGCCATGGTCTCCCCAAAAGTAAGAGGTTGGCCTCCATAGGAACAACATCACAAAGTACCTTATCATTGTATTTCCCAATGGAAACGTCCACTTCAACTTGCTGCCTCACTTGCACCTCCCCATCCTTACTAAGCCATTGAAGTTTGTATGGCCTAGGATGTGGTTTAGTAGCTAAATTTAGCTTTGACACTAATCTAGCACTAGCCACATTGGTGAAACTACCTCCATCAATGATCACCATGCACACCTTGCCATTGATTAAACATCTAGTGTGAAAGATGTTTTCTCTTTGGCTCTCCTCCTCATGCTTCAATTGACCACCAAGTAACCGCCTAATCATCAACAAATCTCCCTCCGGAGTCTCCTCTTCCTCTACGTATTCACTCTCCTCTTCTTCTTCAACATCGGATTCACTTATATATTCTCCATCTCTAAGAACCATGGACCTTTAGTTAGGGCACTCATAAGCATAGTATCCTAGGCCTTGGCACTTGAAACACTTCACATCTCTACTCCTTTTAGAGGGTTCCTCTTGGGACTTCGAGCGAGTTTTTGATGGGATAGGTGAGGAACTACTAGAAGTAGCAGCCCCGTCTTTCCAACTAGAAGAACCAAAGTTGGTAAAACTCCTCTTAGCCACTCCTTTCCTTTTTAATTGTTGCTCTACTTGGATTGCTTTGTGAAGCAAATCATCCATTTCAACAAACTCCTGCAGCTCAACAATATCACGGATATCATTAGTCAAACCATTAAGAAATCGAGCCTCATCGACAGTCGGACGATGTTCACTAGGATCGTAGAGAGTATGCCCAAGGAGACATCGATTTCTATCCCCCAGTCCCCGTCGAGGGGCTGGGACCTAACACACTGCCTCAGCCCAACCTCACGGGAAAACCTCGAAACCTCCCAGCACAGCCAATATTCTTGTCCATAAAAGGACCGCCCCCGACAGCGGAAGAAAAAAGGAAACTTGATCTCATCGAAGAGAGATTGAGAGCTGTTGAAGGCTTTGGCGACTATCCGTTCGCAGACATGGCGGATCTTTGCTTAGTACCGGACGTCGTCATCCCCCCAAAATTCAAGGTACCTGATTTCAACAGGTACAAAGGGACGACTTGTCCTAAGAACCATCTCAAAATGTACTGTCGCAAGATGGGGGCATATTCTAGAAATGAAAAGTTGTTGATTCACTTTTTCCAAGATAGCTTGGCAGGAGCCGCGGTCATTTGGTACACTAATCTGGAAGCTTCCCGCATCCGCACTTGGAAGGATCTGATTACTGCCTTCCTTAGGCAATATCAGTACAATTCCAATATGGCTCCCGATCGGACTCAGCTGCAGAACATGGTTAAAAAGGAAAGTGAGTCCTTTAAAGAGTACGCTCAGCGGTGGAGGGACCTGCCAGCACAAGTGGCCCCTCCCATGGTCGAAAGGGAAATGATTACCATGATGGTAGACACCTTGCCGGTGTTTTACTATGAGAAATTAGTGGGCTACATGCCCTCCAGCTTCGCGGACTTGGTATTCACCGAGGAAAGAATTGAAGTAGGTTTGAAGAGAGGGAAGTTCGATTACGTCTCCTCCACAAGTACCAATGCTAGGAGGATCGGAGCATCTAGGGCAAAAAGGAAGGAAGGAGATACCCATGTCGTCACTTCAGCGCCCGCATGGATCAAGCCACCGCAGACCTCTCACGGTACCCATCAGTACGCACAACATCACCCAAGCTTCTCAGCTCACGTCGGGGACTCTCCCAACTCAGCACCCGTACAAGCTAGGGCGCCCCCAAGCTCTGGCTCCAACCCCGACTCGCCCGGCCGGCAATGCCCACTTTGGCGCCAGTTCCAACGCGATAAGGAACTTTCCCCCGAGGCCAACTCCAAAATTCACTCTGATCCCAATGACGTACGAAGACCTTTTGTCGTCCCTCATCGCCAACCAGATGGCTGTGATATCTCTCGGGAAGATCTACCAGCCTCCTTTCCCAAAGTGGTATAACCCTGACGCAACCTGCGCATACCATGGGAAAACCCCGGGCCACTCCACCGAATGTTGCCTGGCCCTTATATACAAGGTCCAACATTTGATAGACGTCGAATGGCTAACGTTTCAAGAGGACCGACCCAACATGAAAACGAACCCGCTCGCCAATCATGGAGGGGGAGCAGTTAATGCCGTCGAATCAAGTAGGCCGCGCAAGTCCAAGCCTTTGAAGGATGTGACGACCCCCAGGAGGTTTATCTATGAGGCCCTACAAAATGGGGGTGTAATTCCCCGCGGTGGGCACGGGGAAGATTCTTGTTTAATGCATCCCGGCGAGCTACATAACATGGAAACATGTTTAGCAGTGGAGGACATGTTGTAACAAATGATAGACCGAGGCCGGCTGGAAGTCAGTGATGAGGGGAGTGAAAAGCAGCATATATGTATGCAGTTCACAGAGGAGGGAAGTTTTGGAAAGCCTAAGCCTTTGGTGGTATATTTCACCAGAGACGCAGCTCCCTAAACGCCCCGATACCCCTCGGTAGTTAAACCTATTCCGTTTCCATACCAAAACAGCCACGCAGTTCCGTGGAGGTATGCACTCCAAGCGAAAGGAAGGAAGAAGCCACCGACATCAGCTCGTTGTCGGCCAAGGTAACCAATATCAAAGGGCTGAGCGACGTGACCCGCAGCGGTCACGTGTTCGCACCCCCTGACCTGCCGACACACCTCGCAAACGTTAAAGGGAAGACAAAGATAGCGAAAGAACAAAATGACAAAATGATCCCCACTCCGAACGAGAATATTCCAGTGAAAGGTCTTTCGGTGAAAAAGGATGGTTGTGGCAAGAAAGAAGTATCGCTAGAGGGGTCAGGCCAGTTCCTCCGCATTATTCAACAAAGCGAGTTTAAGGTCATTGAGCAGCTGAACAAAACCCCGGCCAGAGTCTCTCTTTTGGAGCTGCTCATGAGCTCTGAGCCTCATCGGGCTTTGTTAGTAAAGGTCTTGAACGAAGCTCATGTAGCCCAAGACATCTTCGTAGAAGGCTTTGGAGGACTCGTCAATAACATCACCGCCAACAACTATCTCGCCTTCGCTGAAGAAGAAATCCCTACCGAGGGAAGAGGGCATAACAGGGCTTTGCATGTGTCAGTTAAATGCATGGACCACGTCGTGGCCAAGGTACTCATCGATAACGGTTCCAGTTTAAACATAATGCCTGTCGCAACCTACCCTTCGGCGGGAGGGCGACGCGAGACTCGCGGGATGCGTGTTCCACGAAAGGAATACGCGCGGAGTCGCCACCAACGTTTATTTGAGGAAAACGTCAGAAAAACCGGAAAAGACGCGATCTACGAACTTTTAAGTGAAAGGTTCGGGAGTTGTATTTACGCACGGGGAAGGTATTAGCACCCCATACGTCCGCCCCAAGGGACGGCAGCCTTTAATCGAATGTGCAAACATGACTTTGATTTTTTATGTTCCCTTTTTATGTCTCTATATCCTTTATACCCTTTTTATATTTTTTCTTTTTGTGGTCGACAAGGGTGTTTCCCTTTGCTCCTACGTATTCCTCAATTTGGGATGAGAAAATCAGACCTACGTAGTTCTTTTTTATCAAGTGATTCTTTTTTATTTTAAGAGGTGATCATTTTAAGGCGTTGGACCTTAAAAATGATCCATTTTACTTAGTGAGAAAATGAAATGACAAACTTCAAAAGCCTATTTTTATGGACGAGCTTGACTAGGCGAATTGATTTTAGCCTTTAGTTTCACTTTAGTTATTAATCAATTCGATTAAGAATGAGAAATCCCAAAGAGAAAAACGTCCGATTGATTTTTCGCTTTATTTTACTAAAAGATGTCTTTTTGATTATTATATTATTTTTTTACCTCTTTTTGATTTCCAACGTGGTTACGGCACGACCGAACAGTCGGAATTTATTTTAACCGAAGTTAATGGATAATACAATTCAAACGTTCGGTGGAAATTTATTTTATTTTTAAGTTAAGCGAGAAATGACTTAAGTAAAATGGCTTAAGCACGTCAACAGGGGGTATAAAAAGTAAACAAAACGAGAACAAAAATGCACGAAACACAATGTGGACCACTACGGGTACATAGAATGAATCGAAAAGCTTGGTTCGAGGTACTTACCCGTTGAAGATCGAAGAACGATGAAGAACGAATGAAGAACGTCGAAGAACGGTTGAAACCTTTGCGAAATTCTTCACGGAAAACGTTACGGAAACGTTTCGGAAGCGCCTAGGCTTAGATTTTTTTCACGGAAATGATTTTTCCAAGCAAATTCGAAAGAGAGAGAAGTGCCAAAGGGGCTGAACCCTTTTCTTCTTCACTTCCTCCCCTATTTATAGCAAAATAGGGGAGGTGGTTGCCGCCCAGCTCGCCTAGGCGAGCTCAGCTCGCCCAGGCGAGCCAGGTTGCTTCCTCCAGAAGCAACAGCCTTCTGGAGGAATATTCTGGAGGGCCCAAGTGGGCCTGGGTGCTATTTGCACCCCCATTTTTACTAAGTACACCCCCCTCTGCTGTTTTTTGGTGATTCTTTTTTCGTAAAGTTACGGAAACTTACGAATTTCGTAACGATACTTGTTTTCTTTCCGTAATGTTACGGAACCTTGCGGATTACATAATCATCCCCCTTTTGACTTACGGAATGTTACGGAACCTCACTTAATTATGCAACGATGCTTCCGTTTGATTTCCGGTGTGTCACGGAAACTTACGGATTGTGCATCAATATTTTTTTGGTTTTTCGGCATGTCCTGGAATTTCACAAATTGCTTAATGATGGATGCCAAGCACCTCACAAGGACCAAAGAAAGGTCGCATGTCATCAAGCAAAGGTCCCCGGACGAAATTAGGGTATGACAATGCCCAAAAGCACGTTGGAGAAATTGTCGTTTAACGCTTCCCATCTAAGGCCAAGATCCATGGTGGTCCGTGCCTTCGACGGCAGCCGCCGAGTGGTGAGGGGAGAGATCGACCTCCCTGTATAGATAGGCCCACATACCTGTCAGGTTACCTTTCAAGTAATGGATATTAACCCGGCTTACAACTGTCTTTTAGGAGGCCCGTGGATCCACTTGGTGGGAGTCGTTCCCTCTACTCTCCACCAAAAACTGAAGTTCATAGTGGAGGGGCATTTGGTCATTATATCGGGGGAGGAAGACATCTTGGTAAGTTGTCCGTCCTCTATGCCATATGTGGAAGCCGCAGAGGAGTCATTGGAAACAACCTTCCAATCTTTTGAGGTAGTAAGCATTGCCTCCGTAGATTCCCTCTCTGGGCAACCTTGCATGTCCGATACGGCAATGATGGTGGCCCGGGTGATGTTGGGGAATGGCTACGAGCCCGGAATGGGTTTAGGCAAGAACAATGGCGGTAGAACCAGCCTGGTAAGCACTAGAGGAAACCACGGGAAGTTTGGATTAGGCTATAAACCCACGCAAGCAGACATAAGGAAAAGTGTCGCGGGAAGGAAGAGCAGAAGCCAAGGTTCGCAATTGGGACGACAAGTCGAAGGGGGCCTGCCCTGCCACATCAGTAGGAGCTTTATAAGTGCGAGTCTAGGACACGAAGGCCAAGTCGTTGCGATATGCAAGGATGACTCTCCGAGTGGGTCGGATTTGGTACGACCATGCCCTCCTGGTTTCCAACTAGGAAATTGGCAAGTGGAGGAATGCCCAGACATTTACGCGACAAACATAATGTAACCCTTTGTGGCTTTTTAAACTCTACGGTTGGGCCTAGGCTTTAGAGTTTCCTTTTGTTAAGGCATTATGTCTTTTGTTTCTAAATTTATAATATAAAGATCTTTCTTCATCTGTTCCTGCACCTCTACCCATTCTCATTCATTTGCAGGTTTATTTCTTTACGCTTAAAACACCAGATCCGACGATGAGTCCCTCGAAGGTACTAATACCTGGGACCCGACCATCGATTTCAAGCAAGAAGCGGGTCAGACGGAGAGTGAAGAGGACGAGGATGTGGGACTTCCCCCAGAGTTGGAGAAGATAGTCGCCCATAAGGACCAAGAGATGGGGCCTCATCAAGAAGAGATGGAACTAGTGTACTTAGGAACCGGCAGTGGGAAAAAGGAAGTAAAGATAGGCACGGGTATGACCGCACCCGTCCATGAAGAATTGATGGCACTGCTAAAAAACTACCAAGACATCTTTGCCTAGTCATACCAAGATATGCCCGGTTTTAGTTCTGACATCGTACAACACATATTACCTCTAAATCCTGAGTGTTCCCCGGTAAAACAAAAGCTGAGGAGGATGAAGCTCGAGACATCCTTGAAAATAAAAGAAGAGGTAAAGAAACAATTTGACGCTGGTTTTTTGGTTGTTGCTTGGTACCCGAAATGGGTTGCCAACA
The DNA here is from genome assembly GCF_000004515.6 of Glycine max. Lineage (NCBI taxonomy): Eukaryota > Viridiplantae > Streptophyta > Magnoliopsida > Fabales > Fabaceae > Glycine > Glycine max. The sequence continues at coordinate 30,685,142 of NC_038250.2, read as the reverse complement.
TTGTACCTATCCCTAAGAAGGATGGAAAGGTACGAATGTGCATAGATTATCGAGACCTGAATCGAGCCAGTCCCAAGGACAATTTTCCTCTATCACACATCGATATCCTCGTGGACAATACGACCAATTTCGCTCTATTTTCCTTCATGGATGGGTTCTCCGATTACAATCAGATAAAGATGGAGCCAGAGGATATGGAAAAGACTACCTTCGTCACCTTGTGGGGGACGTTCTGCTATAAGGTGATGTCCTTTGGGCTCAAGAATGCCGGGGCAACTTATCAACGGGCTATGGTGGCCTTGTTCCACGATATGATGCACCGAGAAATCGAGGTCTATGTGGATGACATGATTGCCAAGTCTAAGACCGAGGAGGAACACCTTGTCAACTTGCGGAAGTTGTTCGAATGGCTTAGGAAGTATCGATTGAGGTTAAACCCCGCTAAGTGCACCTTCGGGGTCAAGTCAGGGAAATTACTAGGTTTCATCGTAAGCCATAAAGGGATAGAGGTGGACCCTGAAAAGGTGAAAGCCATCCTTGAGATGCCAGAACCGCATACCGAGAGGCAAGTCCGAGGTTTCTTAGGGCGTTTGAACTACATTGCCAGATTCATATCACAGCTCATCGCTATCTATGAGCCGTTGTTCAAACTCTTACGCAAAAACCAATCCGTCCGCTGGAACGAGGATTGTCAAGAGGTGTTTGGAAGGATCAAACAGTGTCTCATGAACCCTCCCATGCGCCAGTACCCGGAAGACCTCTCATCTTGTATATGACGATTTTGGACGAGTCGATGGGGTGTATGCTGGGGCAACATGACGAGTCCGGGAAAAGAGAGCGCGTTGTCTACTACTTGAGTAAGAAGTTAACGGCCTATGAAATGAACTACTCCCTGCTTGAAAGAATGTGTTGTGCTTTAGTCTGGGCATCCCACCGTCTAAGACAATACATGCTAAGCCATACCACCTGGTTGATATCCAAGATGGACCCGGTTAAGTACATCTTTGAGAAGCCTGCTCTCACAGGGCGGATCGCCCGGTGGCAGGTTTTGCTATTCGAGTTTGATATAGTCTATGTCACCCAAAAGGCGATAAAAGGAAGCATCTTGGCAGATTATTTGGCTCAGCAGCCTCTCAATGACTATCAACCCATGCATCCCGAGTTCCCAGATGAGGACATCATGGCCTTGTTTGAGGAAAAGCTAGATGAGGACCAAGACAAGTGGATCGTGTGGTTTGATGGAGCGTCAAATGTTCTAGGCCATGGCGTTGGGGCAGTATTGGTCTCTTCGGACAATCAATGTATACCTTTCACAGCCAGGCTGGGGTTCGACTGCACCAACAACATGGCTGAGTATGAAGCGTGTGCCCTAGCCGTCTAGGCAGCAATTGACTCCAATGTCAAGCTACTGAAGGTGTACGGGGACTCAACACTGGTGATTCACCAGCTGAGAGGGGAATGGCAAACTAGAGACCACAAGCTGATACCCTACCAAGCCTATATCAAGGAATTGGCTGGTTTCTTTGATGAGATCTCCTTCCATCACGTTCCCCGAGAGGAAAATCAAATGGCAGATGCGCTTGCCACTTTAGCGTCTATGTTCCAACTAACACCGGACGGGGACCTACCGTACATTGAGTTCATGTGTCGTGGCAGAGCCGCACATTGTTGTTTGGTGGAAGAGGAATGGGACGGTAAGCCTTGGTATTTCGGTATCAAGCAATACGTTGAAAGCAAAGAGTACCCACCGGAGGCTTCCGACAACGACAAAAGGACAATGAGGAGATTGGTGGTCGGCTTCTTCATGAGCAGAAGCATACTATACAAGAGAAACCATGACATGGTTCTGCTACGCTGCGTGAATGCTAAGGAAGCAGAAAACATGTTGCGGGAAGTCCATGAGGGCTCTTTTGGTACACACGCTAATGGGCACGCCATGGCTAGAAAGATCTTAAGGGCGGGTTACTATTGGCTCACCATGGAGAGAAATTGCTATCTCCATGTGAGGAAATGTCACAAATGCCAGACATTCACAGACAATGTCAACGCTCCGCCCTTGCCTCTGAATGTCTTGGCCACACTGAGGTCATTTTCCATGTGTGGAATAGATGTGATTGGGGCCATAGAGCCCAAAGCAGCAAATGGACATCGTTTCATCCTAGTGCCGATCGATTACTTCACTAAGTGGGTCGAAGCCGCATCATATGCTAGCATAACCAGGAGTGTGGTGGTCAGGTTCATTAAGAGGGAAATCATCTGCCGATATGGTTTGCCGAAGAAGATTATCACGGACAACGGCACCAACTTGAATAACAAGATGATGGGGGAAATGTGCAAGGAGTTTAAGATTCAACATCACAATTCCACGCCCTACCGACCAAAGATGAACAGAGCCGTGGAGGAAGCCAATAAGAATATCAAGAAGATTATCCAGAAGATGACCGTGTCATACAAAGATTGGCACAAGATGCTCCCATTCGCGTTACACGGTTACCGAACCTCAGTGCGCATGTCAACCGGGGCAACACCGTTCTCATTGGTATATGGAATGGAGGTTGTGCTACCGTTTGAGGTGGAAGTCCCGTCATTAAGAATCTTGGCAGAATCCGGATTAAAGGAATCGGAATGGGCCCAATCATGTTTCGATCAGCTTAATCTCATAGAAGGCAAGCGTTTGGTCGCCATGAGTCATGGGCGTTTATATCAGAAACGAGTGAAGAACGCTTTTGACAAGAAGGTACATACGCACCAGTTCAGCGAAGAGGACTTGGTGTTGAAGAAAGTCTCCCAAGCTCTTAAAGACAACAGAGGGAAGTGGGCCCCGAACTACGAAGGGCCTTTCGTTGTAAAAAGGGCTTTCTCCGGAGGGTCCCTGGTGCTCACCAACATGGATGGCGAGGAGCTACCTTCACCTGTGAACTCCGATGTTGTCAAGCGATACTACACTTAGGATCTGGGGCAATTGAGAAAGTTGCTGCATGTTCTTTTATTTTTGTGTGTCCTTCTTGGTTTCCCCCAAGGATTCCTGTCCTCTATAATTTTCTCATCGCAGTCTTTTAAAAGAAAAGAACATGGGATTGAGGTTCCGATCCTCACTTTGTGCTTTAAACTATGTCCAGAATTTGATAACCTGAGTCTTTTTGCTTAGTCCATGGGATGCCCCAGGCGCTTAATTGAAACTGAACCTGACCAGCTTTTGCTAAAAAGATTATTGCATTTCAAAACGCTCATGCATACGCATACGCATGCATATTTGTTATCTTATGACAGGAGTAGAATCGTCTTAGGCGATGGTCAAATGTCGGGCCAAATCCAAAGACAGAGACAAATCGAGGTAAATGATAACGCGGCCACAGTTTGTTGCGCAATGTTGTTTCTTGCTGTCGCAACCTACCCTTCGGCGGGAGGGCGACGCGTGACTCGCGGGATGCGTGTTCCACGAAAGGAATACGCGCGGAGTCGCCACCAACGTTTATTTGAGGAAAACGTCGGAAAAACCGGAAAAGACGCGATCTACGAACTTTTTAGTGAAAGGTTCGGGAGTTGTATTTACGCACGGGGAAGGTATTAGCACCCCACACGCCCGTCCCAAGGGACGGCAGCCTTTAATCGAATGTGCAAACATGACTTTGATTTTTATGTTCCCTTTTATGTTCTTATATCCTTTATACCCTTTTTATATTTTTTCCTTTTTTGTGGTCGACAAGGGTGTTTCCCTTTGCTCCTACGTATTCCTCAATTTGGGATGAGAAAATCAGACCTACGTAGTTCTTTTTTATCAAGTGATTCTTTTTACTTTAAGAGGCGATCATTTTAAGGCGTTGGACCTTAAAAAATGATCCATTTTACTTAGTGGGAAATTGAAATGACGAACTTCAAAAGCCTATTTTTGTGGACGAGCTTGACTAGGTGAGTTGATTTTAGCCTTAATTTCACTTTAGTTATTAATCAATTCGATTAAGAATGAGAAATCCCAAAGAGAAAACGTCCGATTGATTTTCCGCTTTATTTTACTAAAAGATGTCTTTTTGATTATTATATTATTTTTTACCTCTTTTTGATTTCCAACGTGGTTACGGCATGACCGAACGGTCGGAATTTATTTTAACCGAAGTTAATGGATAATACAATTCAAACGTTCGGTGGAAATTTATTTTATTTTTAAGTTAAGCGAGAAACGACTTAAGTAAAATGGCTTAAGCACGTCAACAGGGGGTATAAAAAGTAAACAAAACGAGAATAAAAATGCATGAAACACAATGTGGACCACTACGGGTACATAGAATGAATCGAAAAGCTCGGTTCGAGGTACTTACCCGTTGAAGATCGAAGAACGATGAAGAACGAATGAAGAACGTCGAAGAACGGTTGAAACCTTTGCGAGATTCCTCACGGAAAACGTTACGGAAACGTTACGGAAACGTTTCGGAAGCGCCTCGGCTTAGATTTTCTTCACGGAAACAATTTTTCCAAGCAAATTCAAAAGAGAGAGAAGTGCCTAAGGGGCTGGACCCCTTCCTTCTTCATTTCCTCCCCTATTTATAGCAAAATAGGGGAGGTGGTTGCCGCCCAGCTCGCCCAGGCGAGCTCAGCTCGCCCAGGCGAGCAGGGTTGCTTCCTCCAGAAGCAACCGCCTTCTGGAGGAATCTTCTGGAGGGCCCAAATGGGCCTGGGTGCTATTTGCACCCCCATTTTTACTAAGTACACCCCCCTCTGCTGTTTTTTGGTGATTCTTTTTTCGTAAAGTTACGGAAACTTACGAATTTCGTAACGATACTTGTTTTCTTTCCGTAATGTTACGGAACCTTGCGGATTACATAATCATCCCCTTTTTGACTTACGGAATGTTACGGAACCTCACTTAATTATGCAACGATGCTTCCATTTGATTTCCGATGTGTCACGGAAACTTACGGATTGTGCACCAACATTTTTTTGGTTTTTCGGCATGTCCTGGAATTTCATAAATTGCCTAATGATGGGTGCCAAGCACCTCACGAGGACCAAAGAATGGTCGCACGTCATCGAGCAAAGGTCCCCGGACGAAATTAGGGTATGACACTTGCTTTCAGGTACTTAGGGACGGACACGAGTAGAGGCTAGGCCCATGATCGATGGATCGTCGTCCCATGCCCAACTCCGAACAAGTGGGAAGCGCAGCTGGGAGGCAGCCTAGTATCCTTTAAATTCCCAGTAATTATTACTGTTGTGTCTTTAAGGTAAATGTCGGATGCCTAATCTACCCTAAGGGGGTTTGAGCAAGCGAACGTCGACCCATAGAGAGCGCATACCTGTGTCGCCAAAAAAAAGGGGGGGGTTAGCTCGCTTGGGCGAGCACCCCTGCACCTGGAAACATAAAAACTAGGGGAGGGGGAGTTTCTCTCCACCCAAAACTCCCCTCCCTCATTCAAAAACGCAACACCCACGGGTTTTGCAGATTTTCGCCCCTAGGCCACCATTTTTGCGCTTTTGCTTCCATTTTTAGTGTCTTTGGTCACTCCATACAAGTAAGTGCACTACCCTTTGGTTTCTAGCTTTCCATTGATGCCTTTTATGCTTTGAATGGTACACAATTTGCCCAATTCCGTGAGACAATTTGGGGCAAATTTATGCTTTGTTTCTTTGAATTGAGGGGTTGTAGGGGATGGCCTTAGGCCTAGGTTGTGTTCTGAGATGATGGGGCAAGCCACATTGCCCCCATTCCCTTGTTGTTGGTACCCAAAAGTGCGCCCACCAAGTGCTCGGTGAAATGCCTCAATGGTATTTTTGCCTAAGTTTGTAAAAATGGCTTTTAGATTGGATTTGTGTATGTATGATACCATTTTTTGGATGCGGACAGCTTGCGAGAATTAGGATAAATGCTAAAACATGACTTAGGCCTTGGGGGCCCAAGCTTTTGTTTGTTGAAATACAAGAAGGCATGATGAGTGAGAGCATGTTAGTGAGGTTTCCCCTTAAGGCCAGCACTTGGTTTGGGCTGCACCATGTTTTCCTTGTGCCTAGATAGTATGAAAATGTCGTTCACCATGTACATGTGTATGTTGAATAGGTAGCAAAATGCTTTGCAAATGTGGATATATGTTCAAAATGGCACAAAAATGCGTCTCAAAGTAGGAACATATGATATGAAATTGCCTTTCAAGAATGTGAATGAGTAGTACAAAAATTACTTTCCCAATGAAGGTGCGATATGAATTTGTTTTCAAATGAGTGTAAGCATGTGTGAATATAACATGAAATTGTCTCTCAAATGTATGAGCATGTATGTATAGCAAAAAGAATGGGGTAGGTGGGTAGCAAAAGCCTTGGAAAATATGTATGGATAGTTTGACACATAGCGTAAGGAATTTATTTGCCAAAAAAAGTAGGTGCATCTTGTAGGGTGTCGTTCATCAAGAGAAAAATAGGTATAAATGCATGAATATCCTAGGGGAACCTGCGCATTAACGTGTAAGCATTCCTTTCAAAATTCATATGGATGTTCATGCTTTGTTGGGAAAAGGGTACACTATTTGGCTTGATCTGGCTTTCATTTTGATTAAGTTTTTCTTGAACTAACTTTCTAAACGATTTTGCAGGAAATGGCTCCGAAGAAACTCTCCACGAAGAGGTCTAGAAGAGACGTCACAACGGAAGGGTCCAGTGCCACCCCGGATTTTGATAGTCATCGTTTCTGGAGCGCCGAGCACCAGCAACGCTTCGAGGCCATCAAAGGATGGTCGTTCCACAGAGAGAGGCGTGTCCAGCTCAGGGAGGATGAGTATACAGACTTTCAAGAGGAGATAGCTCGCAGACGTTGGACGTCGCTGGTGACTCCCATGGCTAAGTTTGACCCTGAGATAGTCCTAGAGTTCTATGCTAATGCTTGGCCCATAGAGGAGGGAGTGCGAGACATGCGTTCATGGGTGAGGGGTCAATGGATTCCCTTTGGCGTAGATGCCCTCAGCTGTTGGACCTTGTGGCCTCAATAATCTTAAGAGGGATAGGCTTAGAATGCAGAAGAAGCAACAACAATCAATTTAATAATGTTCTATAAACATGCAAGGCAAAATTGATTGCAATAACATAAATGAGATAAGGGAAGAGAGAATGCAAACACAGTTTTATACTGGTTCGGCCACAACCCGTGCCTACGTCCAGTACTCAAGCAACCCACTTGAGATTTCCACTATCTTTGTAAAATCCATTACAAAGTCTGAACCACACAGGGACAACCCATCCCTTGTGTTCAGGAATCTTTTACAACAAGAGACTCACAGTCTCTTAACCAATCTCATTGAATAAGAAGAATGGAAGAAGAATTCTCTCTTCAAGAGAAGAATATTACAATGAAGATCATGTAAGAATCCTTATAGATTTTGCAAGTGTTTGATCAAGGATTTCTTGAGAGAGCATTTGACAATGAAGTTCTTTTGGAATCTCTCTCATTGTCTTTTGAGAGGATAAGACATTTTTGCCAAGCAAAACTCTCTGCATAAAATTCGTGCCCAAGTCACCTATTTATAGGCCTTTGATGACCATTCACAAATCTAATGAAAAGATGTGACTGTTGGCAGATTTTTTGAAAACTTTCCACTGGTAATCGATTACAATGTTTGTGTAATCGATTACACAGTTATAATTTGAAGGGTTATGACTTTTGAATTTGAATTTCCAAAGTTTCGTTGCTGGTAATCGATTACAGACATATGGTAATCGATTACATGTTGAAAATTCAAATTCAAAACCTTTTTCAACAGCTATTTCTCAACCCTGTCTTCTGGTAATCGATTACCAGAGCCTTGCATGTCTTGAAAGCACTTTGTTTTAAGGCAAGGCTTGGTCTTTAGTGAATCTTGAAACAAGGCTTTGTTTGTTGAAGCAATCTTGAATTATTCTTGAAGCAAATGCTTATCATTTGAAGCAGCCTTGTTAGATTCTTCTTTGACATCATCAAAATCATGTATACATACATTCACATCAGCCAGTTCCTGGGTGACCCGCTAGTTTTGGAGGAAGGCCAGAAATGTGAGTTCAGCCAAAGGAGGAACAGGGACGACGGGTTCGACGAGGAGACCATTGCCCAGCTGTTATGCACACCGGGGCAGGATTTTGCCCAGACCGCTGCAGGGAGGCGGGTGCGCATCATGCGCACCAGCATGACCACTTTGACCTAGACGTGGATGACACTGCTGCTCAGCAATGTCTTGCCTAGCGATCATAACTCCGATCTCCCTCTGCCTAAGTGCCAGTTGGTGTATGCCATCTTGACACGGATGAGCGTCCACGTGGCCCAGGTGATTGCTGACGTCATCTATTTGTTTGCAGGTATGCCACCCACCAGGCACCCTCTGGACCCAGATAAGTCTAATAGGGCCCTCGAGTTTCCGGCGCTGATCACGGGCCTCTGCCAGTCATTCGGGGTTCCCGTCACCCCCAGTAAAGTGATCCGACCGCCCATCACTCGGGCCTTCATCGAGAAGTACTGCACGCCTAGGCAGGCGCAGGGTGATGCACATCAGGCCGCAGACGCACCACCACCACCTCGGCAGGCCGATCCCACTGGATCACTAGGCATGGAGCATTATCTACAGCACTTGGTTCGCCAGCAGGCGGCCAACCACCGTGGGCAGGTGCAGATACATAAGTGTCTCTACCGGTTCAGCCTCAGTCAGCAGGGGCAGGGTTCCGCTCCTTTTGCATGCCCTACTCCGGAGCAGTTTGGGGCTGAGGTCGCATGGCCCGGAGACTGGCCCGAGGCCCAGGCAGGGGAGGAGCCTGCAGGATCCCCCGGTGAGGCAGAGGAGGCCCATATGGATGAAGATATGACTGACTTGCTCGGTTTCTTGGGAGGAAGCGGAGCCACGTGACCGAGGTCACTACACTTTTGTTATTGACATTATTGTTTTCTGTTATTGTATATGTTGCTATTGACATTACTGTTTTTTGTTATTGTCTATATAGTTACTAACATTGCTGTTATTATTTTTTGTTTCTGTTAGAATTTGGTGTTATGGCTCTTAGTTCTTTCGTCACTATTTTTATTGCAGCTTACCATTATGTTTTTTTCGTTTACCTTGTGATTAGGCGTGAATAGGTAGTGTGCGCCCTCGTCTGCACGACCTGTTCAAAGAGAAAAAGAAAAAAAAATAAACAAATGACAATAACTTAAAAAGGGAAAGAAACAAGGGGGAGAGAAAATATATCTTTCGGCTGAAAAGCCAACACGTTTTTGAAAAGAAATAACTTCTAGCTTTTCTTTGAAAAAAAGGATTCACTGATCATAACCAGTTTTTGAAAAAAATGTGTATGCACCTGAAGGGTGAATGCTGTGTATGCCCTGACATTTATCATGTCTAGCCATTCTACAAGCCTTGAGCCAAAATCCCAACTTACCATAAACCTTGACCCAGGGTGAGAATGTTCATCCTTGCTCTCAGAAGAAAACAAAAGAAAAAAGAAAAGGAGAAAATTCCCAATCAAAGAGTGGGAGAAAGCAAAAAAAAAAAAAAAAAAAAAGAAAATTCCCGATCAAGGATTGGAAGAAAACAGAAGAAATATGCAGAAAGGTCTTTGGACTAGACAACATCTGAACAATACAGAATTGTCACCAAGTAAACAAAAAAAGAAAGGAAACCACGACCTAAAGTGGTCCTCTCCCTTTGGTTGTCAACCAAAATCTTGTGCGTCGATGACTTGTTCACCTCACACTAAACAAAAACAGAAAAGGAAAAGGCCAAAAACACTCAAAGCCAAATTTCCCACCAAGAAAACAAACCATTCCTAAGAAAAAGTCCTATGGATCCATGATCACGCATGTAATCTTTGATTTGATAGGAAATGATTTGCAAAATCAAGTCATGACATATCTATGGTTCGGAATTAGGATGAAACACTTACCCGTGTGAGATTGATACACTTTGAGTGATTTCCTTCTATTTTTGTTGGGCCCAGTGTTTCCTCTAAATGGTCGTTTAGAAACGAAATGCTAACATCCAAAATCTCATTTACGGTTATGAGAAAATTTCATCAACATAGTCTCCTTCCTCGATAGACATGTTGTTTTTCATCCAAAAAGCATATATTGCTCTAATCAGTTGGAAGTTTTGTATCTTTACTAAAGCATGTTCGCATTTTAGTGAAGAAAACACCAAGACTATTTTAGTCTCACAGTTATCCAGAACTACGTAGGTCTGAGTTCCTCATCACGAATTGAGGATACGTAGGAGCAAAAGCCTCGCTTTTGTCGGCCGCCCCACAATCTGACCCTGAGGTCATGTGACATGCGGAGACAAATTATGGTCATCCGCACACCTTTTCACCATCCAGAGACGATCGAGTCCGATGGCACGCAGAGACAAATTATGGTCATTCTGCACCTTTTGTCATCCAGAGGCGGCGAGCCCGATGACATGCGGAGACAAATTATGGTCATCCGCACACCTTTTTGCCATCTAGAGACGATCGAGTCCGATGGCACGCAGAGACAAATTATGGTCATTCTGTACCATTTGTCATCCAGAGGCGGCGAGCCCGATGACATGCGGAGACAAATTATGGTCATCCACACACCTTTTCGCCATCCAGAGACGATCGAGTTTGATGGCACGCAGAGACAAATTATGGTCATTTTGCACCTTTTGTCATCCAGAGACGGCAAGCCCGATGACAGGCGGAGACAAATTATGGTCATCCGCACACCTTTTTGTCAACCAGAGGCAAGCGAGCCCGTTGGCACGCAGAGACAACTTATGGTCATTCTACGCCTTTTGTCATCCAGAGACGGTGGGTCCGATGACATGCGAGAAACCATATGGTCCCGCACCTTTTTTTCACGCGGAGACAAATTATGGTCATCCACACGCTTTTGCTATCTGTAAGACTCGATGCCTGATAACACGCAGAGACTAACGTCGTCTTCTGCACCTTTTGTCATCTAGGGACAGCAAGTCGGGTGGTGGGCAGAGATACCTTATGATTATCCGCGCCTTTCATCGATCGAGGGGAACGAATTCGGCAGTATCAGGATGATGGTGGTCATTCGGTGCTGACCATTTTCAAAATTTTTGAAGGTTTTTTAACTTTCGTCGTCTTAAAATATTCAAGTCTGGCGATGTGCGGAATTCTTCTCTGCTGGGCAAAGACGATTGGGTGCAATGGCAAAGGGAAGTGTCATGGTTGTCCAACTTTGTCATTTTCAAAACACTGAAGTTTATCGATGCTTCTGATGCCTTTTCTTTTCTTATTGAACGACAGGTTCCGCTGGCGGGGATATTGACCAGCCGAATGATGTTCCGCTCGAACGAAATTAGTGTCTTATCTTTACTTCCCTTTTATCTCCAATAAAAGACAAGTAAAGAGGGGCAACTGTCATATCCTAATTTCGTCCGAGGACCATCTGTTTGGTGGGATGCGACCTTCGCTTGACCACTTCGAGGTACTTAACACCCATCGTTAGGCAATCTGTGAAGTTCCGCGACATGTCGGGAGTCGAAAGGAAGCGTTAATGCGCAATCCGTGAAGTTCCGCGACATGTCGGGAGTCGAAAGGATGCGTTAATGCACAATCTGTAAAGTTCCATGACATTCTAGATGCCAGAGAGGGGACGGTTGCATAATCCGTAAAGTTTCGTGACATTACGGAAAGAAAACAAGTATCGTTACGTAATTCGTAAAGTTCTGTAATGTTATAGAAAAAGAATCAGCAAAAAAGGGCAGAGGGGGTGTATTTAGTAAACAGGGGTGTGCAAATAGCAATCAGGCCCACTTGGGCCTTCCAGGATGTTCCAACAGAAGGCGGTGCCTTCTGGTGGAAGCAACCCTGGCGAGCTGAGCTCGCCTAGGCGAGCTGGGCGGCAACCACCTCCTTCTTTTCCCCTATAAATAGGGGAAGGAGGGCAGAACAAATTCGTTCAACCCTCCTGGTATCTGAGATTCACTTAAAATTAGTGAGAAAAATTGTTTCCGTGAAGAAAATCCAAGCCGAGGCGCTTCCGTAACGCTTCTGAGATGTTTCCGTGGGCGATTTCGTGAAAATTTTCCACTGTTCTTCATCGTTCTTCAGTCTTCAACCGGTAAGTTCTCGAAATCGAACCTTTCAATTCATTCTATGTACCCTTAGTGGTCCCCACTTGTTTCGCGTGCTTTTATTTTTATTTCGTTTGCTTTCCGTATCCCCTTTTGACGTTCTTTAGTCATTCATTTAAGTCGTTTTCTCGCCTAAATCAAAAATAAAATATATTTCCACCGATCATTTGAGTTGTAATATCTCTTAATTTCTGTTAGAATAAAATCCGACCGATCTTTCTCGCCGTAACCACGTTTAAAACCAAAAAGAGGCAATTCATAAATCATGCTTTTGTCATCACCTAAAAACCATTTTTAAAGGTCCAACGCCTTGAAATGGTCCTTTTCGCTTTTATTGGTTAAACGTGGATTTTTAAAAGCCTAAAATCAACACATAGCTTTGTCACCTCTTTCAAAAAACCAAGAGATCATTAATGGTCCAATGCCTTAATGTTTTCTCTCCTTTCAAAAGAATCGAAAGATCGTTTAATGGTCCAATGCCTTAAATGACCTTTTATTCAATCAAAATATATCTTGCAAAAAGGGATAAAAACAACTTAACAAACATTTAGTTCTCAAAGAACTACGTAGGTCTGATTTCCTTATCACAATTGAGGAATACGTAGGAGCAAGGGAAACACCCTTGTCGACCACAAAAAGATAAAAATACAAAAGGCATAAAAAGACATAAAAAACGTAAAAAAGGGAAGATAAAACAAATTGAAGTCATATTTGCACACTTGATTAAAGGTTGTCGTCCCTTGTGACGGACGCGTGGGGTGCTAACACCTTCCCTGTGCGTAAATACAACTCTCGAACCTTTCACACTTAAAGTTCGTAGTCCACGCCTTTTCCGGTTTTTCTGACGTTTTCCTCGAATAAACGTTGGTGGCGACTCCGCGCATTTTCTTTCCTTGGAAGACGCACCCGTGAGTCTCGCGTCGCCCTCCCGCCGAAGGGTAGGTTACGACACCCGCTTAGTGCGTGAAGACTTAGCGCTTAGCGTGAGTGGCACGCTTAGCGAGTGAACAACTGAAAAAAAAATTAAGTTCTTTTCTGTTCACCTCTTCACCAAAGTTCATGAACCCCCTTCTTTTCAATATTAACCAAGCTTAAAACACACAATCACAAGCAACAACTACACTAAATGCAAGCAAAACAAAATTAAAAATGACTGGGTTGCCTCCCAGCAAGCGCTCGTTTAACGTCATTAGCTTGACGCATCATTCTGTTATGCTTCTTGAAAGTATAGAATAGTGTTTAATCTCTCAATGGTTCCACCATGGTACAACTTTTGCCTTTGTCCATTCACCACCAATGCTCTGTCGGGATCTTTAGCTTGAGGGTCATAAAGCTCCACTGCTCCATATGGTCGGACTTTCTTAATGGTAAATGGTCTGGACCATTTAGATTTGAACTTCCCAGGAAACAATTTAAGCCTTGAATTGAAAGCAGCACTTGTTGACTTGGCTGAAAATCCTTCTTGAGCAGCTTTTTATCATGATACTTTTTAACCCTCTCTTTGTACAGCTTTGAAGATTCATATGCAGTTAATCTCATCTCTTCCAACTCCAATAGTTGCAGCCTTCTTTGCTCTCTAGATGCAGCTTCATCAAAGTTCAAAAATTTTAAGGCCCAATATGCTTTATGCTCCATTTCCACTGGTAAGTGACAAGACTTGCCATACACCATTTGAAATGGGGATAAGCCTATCGGAGTCTTAAATGCAGTTCTATATGCCCATAAAGCATCATCCAGTTTGAGCAACCGATCCTTTCTAGTAGAAGCCATTGTCTTCTCTAAAATCTTCTTCAATTCCCTGTTTGACACTTCCGCTTGACCATTAGTCTGAGGGTGATAGGGTGATGCTACCTTGTGTGTTACACTATATTGCTTCAACACCTTCTGTAGCTGATTATTGCAGAAGTGTGTGCCTCCATCGCTGATTAAAATTATGGGCACCCCAAATCGTGAGAAAATGTTCTTCTTTAGAAACTTCACTACTATCTTAGCATCATTATGTGGGGTGGCCACTGCTTCAACCCATTTAGACACATAATCTACAACCACTAGAATGGTATTCATTTCCAAAGGACGAAGGGAATGGGCCCACAAAGTCAATCCCCTAGCAGTCAAATACCTCAACCTCCGTAATATTCTGCGAGGCATTTCATTCCTTTTTGAGATGCCCCCCATCCTCTGACATTGGTCACAATGTAGCACATGTTGGTGAACATCCTTGAATAGTGTAGGCCAAAAGAACCCAGATTGCAAAACCTTGGTTGTTGTCTTATCTCCACCATAATGGTCACCACATGGAGAGTTGTGACAGTGCCATAATATGTCTTGGGCCTCTTCCTTTGGCACACATCTTCAGAGAAGGTTGTGAGCTCCTATTTTGAACAAATGTGGATCATCCCATATGAAAAATCGAGCATCATGTATGAATTTCTTCCTTTGCTGCCAAGTTAGGTCCTTAGGGATGATTCCTGCTGCTTTAAAATTGGCCATATCAGTGTCTTTCATTAATTATGAATAGGGCTTCATCAGGAAATTCATCTCTAATCTCTACTTCTTTTGAAGTGACTTCTTCATTGACCAATCGTCATAGATGATCTGCTACAACATTCTCAGATCCTTTTTTATCTCGAATTACCAAATCAAATTCTTGCAGCAACAAAACCCATCTTATCAATTGAGGTTTAGAATCGGCCTTGTTGAGCAAATATTGAATAGCTGAATGATCGGTGTAGATGATGACTTTTGATCCTACCAAGTAAGATCTGAACTTTACAAGTGCATAGACAATTGCCAGGATTTCTTTTTCTGTGGTGGCATAGTTAACATGTGCATCATTCAAAACTTTGTTGGCGTAATATATAGCATGAAAAATCTTGCCTTTCTCTATCCGAGCACAACACCTACAGCATAATCGCTTGCATCACACATCAATTCAAACTCTTACCCCCAATCTGGTGCTGTAATCACCGAAGCCGATACTAGTCTGGCTTTGAGATCATTAAATGCTTCCACACATTCTTCATTAAACACAAAAGCAAAGTCTTTGTTCAACAGATTACTGGGTGGTTTGGCTACTTTTGAGAAATCTTTTATAAACCTCCTGTAGAACCCAGCATGTCCAAAAAAACTTCTTACTACCTTGATATTCATTGGAGGGGGAAGTTTCTCAATAACATCAATCTTCACCTTGTCCACCTCAATTCCCCTCAGTGAAATTTTATGCCCCAACATTATGCCTTCTTGAACCATGAAGTGACATTTCTCCCAATTAAGCACCAAGTTAGACTCTTCACATCTCTACAATACTTTTTCCAGATTTGATAGACACCATCAAAAGATGACCCAAAGATAGAGAAATCATCCATGAAAACTGTGATACATTTCTCCACCATATCAGAAAAAATTGACATCATGCACCTCTGAAATGTAGCCGGAGCATTACACAGACCAAAAGGCATACACTGATAAGCAAATACACCAAACGGGCAAGTAAAAGCTGCCTTCTCTTGATCTTTGGGATCCACTGCAATTTGATTGTAACCAGAATATCCATCCAGAAAATAGTAATATGACAGTCTTGCAAGTCTTTCAAGCATTTGGTCCATGAAGGGAAGTGGATAATGGTCTTTCTGAGTGGCATCATCCAATTTCCTGTAATCAATGCATATTCTCCACCCAGTGACAGTCCTTGTGGATATTAATTCATCTTTCTCATTTTTAATCACTATCATACCTCCCTTCTTAGGAACAACCTACACAGGGCTAACCCATGCACTATGTGAGATGGGATAAATTAGTCCTGCTTCCAACAATTTAAGTACTTCCATGCACACCTCTTCTTTCATAACCGGGTTCAATCGTCTTTGAGGCTACCTCACTGGCTTGTAATCAACTTCCATATTAATTTTATGCATGCAGTAAGATGGACTGATCCCTTTTAAGTCAGAGGTGTGCCATCCAACCTCTGCTTTGTGCTTCTTCAAAATCTACACCAGTTGATCCTCTTTTGTCTTCTTCAAAGAGCTGCTAATGATGACTAGTTTGGCTTCATTGTCCTCTAAAAATACATACTTCAAATGTACAGGCAAAGTCTTCAATTCCAATTTGGGTTTTTCTATTTGTCCACTATTCTTCAATTCTTCAAACACAGTATGTCTCTCAGCATTTTCCCCTGCACCCTCTAACTCTTTAATACAAATCTGCACTTCATGTTCCTCCTCCTTGGTCAGACATTCTACATGATTAGTCAGTGCTTTTTCCAAAGGGGAATGCAGTACCATGGTTGTGGCTGCTAATTCTATCTCCCTTTCTACTTTCTCCACATCAAAGCAGGCTTTCTGATCACTTGGGTGCTTCATTGTTTCAAATAAGTCGAATGAAATTTTCTGATCCTCCACACTCAGTTCTAATTTGCCTTTTCCCATATCTACTATACAACTGGCGGTGGACATGAAAGGACGTCCCAAAATTATGGGAATTTCAGGAAAGATAAGATGCTTGACTTGAACCAGAATGTCTTCAATCACTCTATAGGGTCTGGTGACGGAGCATTCAGCCAACTGTAAGGTCATCTGAGTAGGCATTATCTCCAGCTCTCGAAGTCTTCGGCACATGGAGAGCGGCATCAAATTAATGTTGGTTCCCAAATCAGTGAGAGCCTTGCCTACTACAACCTCACCAATAGAACATGGTATTGTGACACTTCCAGGATCTGAATGCTTCCATGGTAGGATACGTTGAATAACAGCGCTAAAATTTCCTTCCATAACTATAGTGTCATTGTGGATATACCTGTTCTTTCTAGTTAACGTGTCTTTCAGAAACTTAGCATAGAGTGGCATTTGTTGGAGAGCCTCTCCAAAAGGCATTGTGATCTCTAGCTTTTTGAAGATGTCAAGAAATGTGGCTAGACGTCTCTCCTTATCCTTCCTAGAAGGTACCAAAGGATATGGTACTTCCTTGCCTTCATCTGAAGTGGTTTCTCTCTTTTCTCTCACACACTCACTTTTGCTTTTTCTCTTCTCCTCTTTTCTCTCTTTTTCTTTTTCTATTTTCTCATTTTTTTTCATTTTCATTTTCTTTTTCTTCCTCTTTTTCTTTTTCTTTTTCTTTTTCTTTTTCTTTATTTTTCTCCTCATTTATTTCTTGTTCAGTCACTTTTATTGTTGTCTCCTTCTTCTTCTCATCTTCTACCTCCAACTTTTCTTCAAATTCACTCAAAGACTCTACCACAGGGTCAAGTGTTGGGTCAGACACCAGTTTTTGTTTCTCTGCACCTATTCCATTCTCACTCTCATTCATGGTCACCAATCTGCTTCTAGTCATGACAGCTTTACATTCCTCCTTTGGATTTTTCTCAGTATTAGCTCCAAAGTTGCTAGACAGACGGTCTGCCAATTGTTTTGCCAACTGTCCCACCTAGACTTCCAGATTCTTTATGGCAGACTTTGTACTTTTATGGTTTGACATAGATACTTGCATGAACTGAGCAAGAGTCTCTTCCAGCTTCGTTGTTCGATCATAGAGACTAGGCCCTTGTTGTTGTGGCCTGTTAGATGGACCACCTTGGTCTTTGTTGAACTGGTTTCCAGGGTGATTCCTCCACTGTCCCTGCTGTGAATTATATGGCTGGCCATGCTGAAATCCAGAATATCCACCTGCATTGAAATTTTGTCTTGGCTGGTTCCCTATGTAGTTGACTTCATGTGGTGTTTCTTCTTGGGGAATACAACAACCAGACTCATGTGCTCCACCACATATGACACAACTTGCAACCTGCAAAATAGTATAGGGTGAAGGTTGTACATAATTTAATTGAGTTGGCAGCTTACTTAGTGTTTCTGTCAATTGCTTGGACAGCAGCTTGTTTTGTGCTAACGATGCATCTTGTGATGAAAGCTCTAGCAGGCTTCTCTTGGTAGGAATATGGGCTCTATCACGCAGAATTGCATGGTCACTTTCAGCCATATTTTCAATGAGTTCCATGGCTTCTTCAGGGGTCTTCAATTTGATCTTTCCTCCTGCAGAAGCATCAAGAAGCTGTTTGGACTGTGGTCTCAACCCGTCAATAAAAATGTTGAGCTGTATTGGTTCTAAATATCCATGAGTTGGTGTCTTTCTCAGTAAGCCTCTAAATCTTTCCAATGCCTCACTCAAAGATTTGTCTGGAAATTGATGGAAGGATGAAATGGCAGCTTTCACTTCAGTTGTCTTAGACTCTGGGAAGTACTTCTTCAAGAATTTCTCAACTACTTCATCCCAAGTCTTGAGACTATTTCCTTTGAACGAATGAAGCCACCTTTTAGCCTCTCCAGACAAAGAGAACGAGAACAAGCTCAATCTAACTGCATCCTCAGGCACACCAGCCAATCTAACAGTGTTGCAAATTTCAATACAAGTGGTTAGATGTGCGTACGGGTCCTCGTTGGGCAGACCATGAAACAAATTGTTCTATATCAACAGGATTAATGAGTGTGGATAGGTGATATTTTGTGCTTGAACTTCTGACTACGCAATACTAGTAAAGAATTGCGGCACACTTGAGCTTGAGTAGTCTTCCAGAGTAACTTTTCTTGGCTCTTCAGCCATGATATTTGCTTCATCTAAAATTTTATGAGATTGCCCTTGAGTTGGAAAAGTAGAAAATGCCTCAGAAGATAGAGATTCTTCTGGAGTTGCTACTACCTCAATGTCTTGCAAAAAAAATTTGTTTCTTTCTGATTTTCTTCTCCTGCAAGTTGCGTTGATCTCCAAATCTATGGGAATCAAAGCACCTGCAGTAGATCTTCTTTGAATACAAAACAAGTAGAACAACAATTATCCAATTCAAAAGAACAATAAATTTTGCAGTAACTAAATATTCACAAAAATAATCAATGAATCAAAGAAAAAAATGAATCAATGCTTTAAAACTGAACTAAACTTTCCAAACAAAAATAAGATCCCTGGCAACGACGCCTAATATACTTATTTTGCCCCACTCACGGTACACTTCTTCTTTTTTTCTTTTCTTTTTGAAACACGGAAGTGGGGTCGCGTGTGTTACCGGCAAGCGCACCAGACCGCCAAGTATTTAATATTAAAACAAAATGATCCGAGTATCGAACACAGGGAACTTGTTTATTTGGAAAAGCTTTGTTCAATAATCAGGCACTTTGTTGACAGAAAATAATAATTGTGAATTTAAGTAAAAGTATGATATATCCTAATTAGAAAAACATTAAACACAAGTAATTAAAAGTGACAACAGTGGTTTAAAAACGTTGGGTCTTTCTAATAAACGAGTTGATGCATATAAAGATATTTCACTAATTAAGAATGTTCTTGTGTTCTATGCTGAAGACTAAAGTACTAAACCTCGATCCCTCGTAAGTTTAGACTAATTTAAACCAAACTTTGTCCTCAGATCCCTCTTGTTGGACTAGGCTTAATTTAAATAGCATTATAATCACAACATAATTAAAAACTAAAAAACCTGCAATCTATCCCTAGCAATGTAGTTATCTAGCCCTGCTCTATCAAGTTCTAAGGAAACAGTACACTTCCCTGTGCTAAAGTTCCTAACAGTACACACCAATGGGTGATCAGACCAAAAGCATTCAACAATAAAGCATTGATAGAAGCAATGAACACATAAAACACACTTAATTAGATATGAAAAGTATTTACATCAATTGTTCATTAGAAATCCCCAACTAGGGTTTTAGCAAGCCATAACAAGGAGGCCTTTTCTACAAGTAGAAAGAGAATACAGAGAAATTGATGCTTGCACAGGAAGGGGGATCCCTCCTCCTCTTCTTGGCACCTCACAATCACTCAAACACTCTCTAATCTTGCTCAAAGCTGAACCCTAGGCTCCTTGTTGTTGCTTCCTCCTCTGAGTGTGTAAAATTCTGTGCAAAAGCGTAATGATTTAGTTCTTGTTGTCCTTCTTACCCTAATTCTAACAATTTAGGCTTTAAATAGGCTCTGAAATCGCGTCGTCACGCTTAGCGCGAGTAAGTGGATTTAGGCTTGGCGCCAATGCTGCACTAAGCCTGGCAAGAGACAGACGACTCGCTTAGCAAGCTGATCTTGCGCTTAGCGCGCTGCTTCAATTCAGGTGCTCTTCCAGATTCCTTCTTCATGCTAAGCGCGTTAAAGCAGCGCTTAGCAATGGATATGCGCTAAGCCCATTGAGTTCGCCTAGTGCGATAGTCACTTTGGCACTTCAAGAAATTAGCTCCTTTTTACCTGAAATTGTACAGATTTTAACATTAATTCCAATAAAAGAGACCCTAATGACAGAGATCAAAATACAGCAAAGTTTATTTACAATTCCTACAAAAGAATTATAAATTGTGGAAAACTATACATATTTTGCAAAAGTTTTCTGTACAAAAGTTAGTTGTATAAGACGACTAACAACGGTCTCGATGCTATCAACAATGAGGTCCCTGGACTGGAGGCTTTAGCACATGCCACGGGTGCCCATGGAGATGGCGCCACTGACACCAATGGTGTTGAAGCAGAAGGGAACCATGCCAGCGGAGGCAACACCGTCATGCACGGCCTCGGAAAGGTGGAGGAGGTGCATGTTGCAAGTGTTTCCCTTGTACCAAACCGAGGAGACGCCGACTTGCAGCTTGGCTATTTCGTCCTCGGAGAGACCAACACCGTAGAGCACGGCCTAGGAGGCGCCCTGTGACTTGGGCTCCGTGATGCTATACTTGTTCAGCTTCACTGTCTTTGTTGGGGTTTCCATGGCGAAGGAGGTGCGAACGGAGAGAGAGCCATGACAAGAATTGGATCTGATAGAGTATGGTGAAATGGGGATAAGGGAATGGGTGGGGTTGAAGAGTGTGGACTGCATTCTGAATGTGCAAAGAAGTGGGTGAGCGAGGGATAGTGGAGGGATTGTGCGAAAGTTTGAGGGGAGAAATTAGGGATTTGGGAGAGACTATATTTGGGAATGAAAACTAAGACAAGTTTGTATTAATACCCATCATCATTTTCATTTCCTTAATTACAAAGTTTCCACCTAGTGATATTCTAAGGCGGTTCCCGATAACCGTTTTAAAGCGTGCATCGTTAAAAACAATTTTCATTGTCTTAATTACAAAAATATCACCGCGTCACATTCTAAGACGATTATAATAGAACCATCTTAGAATGTGCGTCGTAGAATATCCTTTTCCTAGTAGTGGACCCACTCATAATGGTAAATACTTTCCAAAAAAATCCCTAAATTGGTGAAAAAGTTCGAGAATTAAGTTCACATGATATCAGGTAAAATAACCCTTATACATGATCAACATCAACTTTCCAACAATACCTATATCTATATCCATATATTTTATCCGCTCACTACCTGCATCACTTGACAGAATCTATATCTATATATTATCTACATCCCTATAATTATCATTTTTCTTTTATTCATATCGGTAATTATCATTGACCAACATACTTTTCACATAGAATTTGTTGAGCATTGACATCATAACTCTTGGTGAAAACATAAAATGTCGGCATAACGATATAAAAAAATTATGATGTCAATGCTCAATGTCAGCATATTCACTGATTCAGTCCAATTTTTAGAAGGGACTCCGAGGATATTAGTTGTAGTCTTCCTGTGCCACAAAAAAAAAACTAATGTAATGACAAGAGATATGTTGCGAGTCCCACATCAGGTGGTTAACGAGCATGGTAAGTGCTTATATAGCTGGGTAGGTCACCCCCTTATGAATCGGTTTTTAAGGGGACCTTTCGGATGCCTAGCCAAACTTTAATAAGATATAAAAAAATTGTAAAAAATTTTGTAGAAAAGAAAGTATAAATAATGTGTAACTCTTGATCATCACACATGTTTGCAATATTCATAAATCTTCGTACACGTGTGTATTCAACTTGAGCAAAATTATCTTCCGTACAAATACACGTAGTTTTAACCAGGAAAAGATTGTTTATTATCCATTTACACACCCAAGAGGATGAATACACCAATATATAAGAAAATAAATAGTTGGTTCCTCCAACTTTAGCCTTTAAGTCAACCTTATCTAGTAGCTGAACCATATCCAAAGGACCATTTTGAAAGATAACACTAATCCTAGTCAACCACACAATCATATAAAAAGATAAATAGTCCAATTCTCTAACAAGTACAATTAATTGTGGCATGCCATTGTAGTAAACTTATAGTTATTTGATTAGGTCATATGTTTGTTTCACCAAAATAAAGGTTTTTAAGAAACGAGTTATCTCACTAATTTATAATATTATTTTACCATTTGAGTTTATGACTTATAGCTTCTTCTTCTTTTTTCATTTTCACCCCCAAAATGAAAATAAAGGACTTTTCGTGATCACTCAGGAAGGACCGTAAGCAGTTTCTCCTTTAACATAGGAACTGAAACAACTTTTGTTGATGGTTTTTCAAATTCCACACATTTGTATAGAGGGAAACTCTTTTGCTGATAAGTTAGCCAATCATGATTTTGTAGTTAGTTTTTTCACTCGGTGGGATTCAGTCCTGCCTTTTTATATAGCTGACTATACTAGAAATAGGCTAGGCCTTCTTAGTTATAGACTTTGTTGATTTCAGATTTCGCGTTTTGATATAGTCACCCCACCCCCACCATACTTTTTGTTAATTATTCTTGAGTTTTAATATATTTTTTACCATGGTTGTTGTATAGTGTGTTGGGAACCAGTTAGGAACCTGGTTTCACACTTTCCAAAGCAATATCACCATGATTTTTCCAAAGCAACTATATGTTGCTTCACATCTACCGTGATTTGATAATTGATTTTGGTTTATCTCACTGCCACCCCAAACATGCTAGTAGTGGGTGCTAACATAATTGGGATGTATTATCCCACCATATGACTACAATCGTCTATTTTCAACAAAAATAAAATAAAATCATCCCATAATACTTTATTAAAAATTTCTTATTTCATGGAAAATTCTTACTTTAATATTATAATATTTGTTTTGACTATTACACTATTTATTTTATTTTTTAATAAAATATTTTATCTTTAAACAGAAAAACTTTAAGGGTTTGAATTAAAAACAATTTGGCAATTCAAAATTAATTAAAACCCTAAATATGTTTCGTATGTTTCTATAAAATAAAAGTTAGAGAAAAAACATTAGGCACTGTAAAATAATTTTATATTGTTATCCTATCACAAATCACCATAAAATTAAGATAATATATTTGTTGAATTTTACAATAATTACCTTAACAATTTTACATTGTCATACAAAAATTTTAGTTACTCCAAAATATATTTTTCTATAAAATAAAAATAGATAAAAAAAATGTTATGCACTAATGTAAAACAATTTGGTATTGTTATTCAATCATAAATCATTATCTAATATATGTTTGTTGACTTTTACAATAATTACCTTATACGTCATACCTACAATGATTTGTAATGGAATAATATTATAAAATTATTTTATACTATTAGTGCATGACCACTAAACTCTAAAAACTATACAAAAATATAATATCAATATATATATTTTCTAAGTCATTTTACATTCATATCACTTTTTTCAACAACAAATTTTGTCAAATACTTCTAATAAAATTAACTAATTTAATATATTCACCTTTCAATCAAAAACTAAATTTTTAGTCGTTACACAACTTACACTAACTTTTAGGTTTTAATTAGCTTATCAGTTATTTTTATTAAAACTAACCTAAATTTCAGAGTCAAGCTCTAACTCTTGCACGGTTAAACCTTCATTACAACAGTCAAATAAGACACAAAAAAAAACTGAAAGAATAAAAATAGAAACCTTTATTACAACCATTACTTATACTAATCGTAAGAAATGGCCATTAAAGATACTCTAAGCCATGAAATTTTGATTTCTAGTGTGTGCTTTGGTGGAAGCAAGAAACAACTTTGCGTCCACCTCAGGTTTTTTTTATATGGAAATAGAGACTACTTCAGACAAATTGGTTTCGCGCATAATTCAACATCAATAAATTCAACATCTAATTCGACCTTGAGTGGGATTAAAGTATTGACTCTGGCTCCACACATTATGACTTATGAGCATAACTTATAGAGCCATCAAAATGAATTTTGTAACCCAACTTGACCACCACAGGTTTGGGTCGGGTTTGGCGGAAAAATAAAAAGACTACTATTGATTCATATCATAATCGCTCTTGGTCCCTACCTAAAGGAAAAAGACCCTTCTATCCTCCATTTCTAATTCTTCACCCCTCCATCTTCCCTCTACTCCCCCCCACTCTCTACACTCTTCCTCTTCTCCTCCCAACCTCTTCTCTCTTTATCTTCTTTCCTTCCCCAACTCCTCTCCTTCCCAACCCTCCTCCTTCACCACCCATCTGCGCCCAACCCTTTTCCCTCTACTTTCCTAATTGCTTTGAGGTACTCTTTTTTACTTTTGCAAATCCACCTTCAATAAAATCGTGATTCCGTCATAGTCGTAGCTACAATGAAATCAAGACTCCGTTTATATTTTTTTATGGGAAAAATAGGTAACAGAATCGCAATTATGTTAATATTTTGACACTATAAAATTGTGATTTTGTTATCTATTTTTTGGGGGTTTGAAAAACATTTCGTTGTGGCTCTAGAAAATAACACAACAAAATCACAATTTTGTTGTGTGTTTCATAAAATGCACAATGAAAATGTGATTTTATTGTGTGTTTCATCAAAATGCATAGTGAAATTGTGATTCTGTTTTGTTGTTTTCCAGAGCCATGACAAAATCATGATTCGTTGTGCATTCTAATGAAACACACAATGAAATCATGATTTCGTTGTGTTTTATTTTTTTTATTTTTTATTACTTTTAGACAAATGTAATGAGTTTTTATTCTATTGTCTTAGTCAAATATAATTGTTTATTATAAAGGATTACTGACTTATTTTTTCATTTTTTTTCCAGATGGCTCACACGAAGCAAACATCGTACAATGCAGGATGTGACCCCTCCCATGAAGGCCCCTCATAGGAAAGGGAAAATGTTGCAGAGAGACATCGAAGGGTAACTATGTCTGCACGCCAACGTCGTGATGACAAGTGACAACAGCAACAAAAGGAAGAGCCAAAGCCATAGTTAGGGCCAGTTGCTGGTATGATCATTGGATCTCCAAATGATTTTTCCCTTATTCAATCTTATAGGAACCACTGTGTTGGCCATGTTTGGATCCGTGAGGAGCGATTAGAGGTGAAGCTTGTCAGCCTAGGTGCTATCGTACCCTACCCATTTGTAAGTTTGGGCTTACATGGAGCAGTCGGGGTTAGCAATCCTTGTTACGACACAATATGCTACCACCAACAATGGATTAGTGAATATCATACCCACGCAAGAAGCAGAAGATGTTGTAGAGAGACATTGTAGAGTAACTACGTCGACGTGCCAGTGCCATGGTGATGAGTGACGACAACAGCAGTAGACAGAGCCAGAGCCACGACCATAACCACATCCATATCCAGGGCCAATTGCTGGTAGGATCATTGGATCTTCAATTGATTTGTCCCTTCATCAATCTTATAGGAACCACTGTATTGGTCAGATTTGGATCTGCCAGGAACGGCAAAAGGTGAACCTTGTTAGTCACAATGCCCCAGGTGCTACCATACCCTACTCATCCACAAGTTCAGGTTTACATGGACCGGTTGAGGTTAGCAACCCTTGTTATGACATGATATCCTACCACAAACAAGGGATTGATGAATGTCATTTTTGAGAGGTGTCACCAAGAGACTTCTTCCTTCCACTTGCCTAATGGAGAAATGACCATCACTCTGAATGATGTGTCTTGTCTGCTACATTGGCCTATGACAAGCAGGCCTATTAATAATGTCCTCTCACTCTTTAACGGATCTTGCTAGATAGCACAAAAGTTATGCAAAGCTTGTTGGACCTTAGAATTATACCAGAGGGCATGAGTCACCATCAGCTCATATAATAAGTTTTGCAATTGATGTAGGAGGGCTTAGCAATTGGGTGCAGCTTAGAGACATAGAGACCTAGGAAGAGGACCGGAAAGGATGGTGGCAAGAAGGGTGACAGAGGCGATTATTTTTTCTATTATTATCATTGTTAGTATCTTTTGATGTATTATGCATAATTTTTGTTGTTTCGAGATATTTTATTTTAGTTTATACTGTGGTTGAATTACTTTTTTGTGTTCATCAATTGTTTTAACAACATGTGCCTAATAACAACACCAATTTCTTCAGTTGATTCATAAAACAATCGTCAACATCAACAACTAAAGAAGCATTGATAATACAAACTATTGTTATAGAAAAACAACCAGCATACGATTTTTGTAAAGTAAAAACATGACCATATATATTTATCATGCATCAGAGTAATGATCTCATCAATAGATATTGGTTTCCTTGATTTGTGCAACAGGCAAGGATTTCATCTAGAGATCAGCCAAAAGTTGCATTCAACTCAATTGGACCTTTGCTACTAAATTTCGAAAAGATGAAAAATAGTTTTCCCACATCATTGTCGCGTTTAAGCTTCATACACTCGTATTCAATGCAACCATCACCTACGTAAATAAGTTGATATTAAAAAGGATCAAGTAAAATCTACAACCTTCGATGGCTTCATAATTGTTTTCATTAAACCATCAGGCAGCATGTCCTCACTTATTGTGATGACTTTAGAGACCCTAGGACATTCAAACAAAATTCCTTCAAATGATGAAATCATTTCACCATCATAATATACAAAAGCATATGCATTCTCTATATTTTAAGCAACATGGTGAATATCAAGCAAAGGTGTTGAGTTGCATCAAACCCTACTACTATTTATATTATATGATCTACTATTTTCTCATGAGTCGTACTAACGATAGATATCACACCAACAATATTGACGGTTTAGATTGCGTCTATACTTAATATAGTTGTATGTGTATCAAAAAAGCAGTGTTTAGTTAATACATCCAAAAAAAGTAGTGTCCAATCAATAAAAAAACACAAAATGTAATAATCACTTATTTTTTATTCAAATTTTAAAAAATAGTACAACGAAATCTAGGTTTCGTTGTTTAACTTTTTTATCACAACGGAATCATGACTCCGTTGTGATATGGAAAAAATAACAACGGAATTATGATTTTGCTATGATAAGGGGGTGCCAAAAAAGTAACAATTAAATCATGATTCAAATGTATAATGTTTATTGCCTTGTTGAACTTGTAATGGTTGTCTTGTATGTGTGATCATAAAATACTTTTTTGATAAAATTATATGGCTTGTTCGACTTGTAATGGTTCTTCTTGTGCTTAAAAAAAATCTTTCCAATTGGAATTGTCAAAATAATGAAAAGTTACGAGCAAATCTAGTAGCAAATGTATTTAATTTTGTTGTGATTTATTTTTCTAAAAAAAATGATTTTCCATTGAAATTTGTTTTTAAATTGATTTTTTTCTTTTAAAAATATTTTAGGTGGACCAACTTGTTTAACCCACCATCTCTTGGTTGGTCGGTTCGGGAAAACATTTTTAAGGCTCACCAAGAGGTGAGTCAGTTTGGGTTAGCCCACCAAGTAGGCGAGTCAAGGTGGATTGGGCTCAACGGATCGAACTAGTTTGTTTTTATAGCTCTAAATTCACTTATACACTATTTACTTTATGATAATTGAAACATGACATTATTACTTTAGTTGTTAGTTATATTGGTGTAAAAAAAGAGTAAGAAATACTCGTTTTTCATAAAATTATTGATGCCATTGAAAAATAAAAAAAAACTATAGCCTAAAAGAATAATTGATATTTACAAGTTATTTCATTAAAATTTGGATCTAGTACATATAAACTTCTATTTTTTTATAAGGTTAATTTATTTCAACTTTGTAATGTTGAGTTACTTTTAAGATCATTGACTATTCTTATAGATAAACAAATAGCGTATTTCGTATTCGCTCATGTTTTTTGGGAAACTTTCCAAAAGATCACTTATCTCATAATTGTTCCAAGCCAAACATGCTTGACTGTGAAGTTCTTCAATGATGAGATACCAAAAAGTAGTTGCATTTGATTGGTATAGGTAATATTAATTAATTCATTTAAATTGTCTTCAATTGTACTGTCTCATAAAGGCACAGTCTTTGGATCCCTCTTATTTGAGTGTGTATTCGATACATTCATGTATTCCTTCTGTTGGAAGCTTGGTGGGGATGTTACATGCTCACTAACTACCGCTTGGTTCGTCCTCTAACCACACCATACTGGGAGATAGGCCTATTTTGATACCACTTGTAACGCCTAATTACTTTTAGGATCATTGATTGTCTGCATAAACTAACGCAAGATATTTCAGCATCCTTTGTCCTCGCTTGCATATGTTTTGGAAAACTACCTAGAAGGTCACCCATCCCAAAAAATTTTCAAGCCAAACATGCTTAAATATGGAGTTCTTAATTGATGAGCTACTGAGAAATAGATGCATCTTGTTGATATAGATAATTCTAATTAATTCCTTTAAGTTATCATCAATTGTATATTTTCATACCAGCACAATCTCTAGATCACACTCATTCAGGTATATTTGATTCATTCATGTATTCCTCCGGTTGGAAGCTAGTCAAGAGCCACTTTTTGTCTTTGCCTCTTCTCTTTTACATTAGCGGCCACTCCCCGCCCTCGTTAGTGCCCAGGATGTTACAAATCCTAATATTGTTAAAATAATTATTTGTACACAATTTTTTATTGATTTCCTTAAGATTAGCTAATTTGTAGCAAATTAGTAACAAAAATTTTATTTCACACATTCACAGCAACAAAATAGAGCTTTTACATTAGTTAAAATGGGAATTTGACATGGGTTTTTCAACCAGTGTAGTATCGAATGTTTTAAAAAATACACACTTTCTACCTGAATTAATAAACAATCGATGTAGAATTCAGAAAAATACAAAATAAATATTTCCTTCACCAGAGCCAATGCCCACCGCCTAAAATACATCTTTTCTTGGCCAATGCATCACCAACATCCAACAAAATAGTAGGAAAAAATGAAGCAAAAAAAAAAGTAACATGGTAGAACGCTATCGCCACATGCTCGACCCTCGATGCCATCGCACCTTCCCCGACACTATTGTGCCTTTACCCTAATGTTGTCATGCCCCCACTCCTTCCCCCCAATGTTGAAACCCCAACGCCATCATCTTTCGAATCCAAAACCTTGATGCCATCACTCTTTCACCTCGAAGATCTTGGTCTCTGTGTCAGTCTCCCAGATCTGATGATAATGGAAATGTTATTGAGGATGACAATGACCTTCTTTTGGTGGCAGTGAGAATAGTGTGAGGCTTCGATTGTGAGAAAAGAGAGGAAGAGAAAGACTTCGGTGTAGGAAGAGAGAGGTTGAGAGGCACCTCTAGTTAAGGAAATAAAGAGAGAAAGAGAAAGGCATAGGGTTCCTAGGTTGAATTTTGAAGTTGGAGTGGTTTTGAAATTTCAACTACATCGGTTAAAAGAATGCTTTGTGCATCAAATAAAATTTTAACTAATGTAAATAAACATTTTTTTACCTTGTTGTATCATCAACGGATGTAAAATTGTCCTCATATTTACAAAATTATCCCAAGCTTTTGTTACATCGATTGCTTAAGGAACTAATGTAAAACACTTAATTATTGTCACCTTTCAATTATAGGAGTATTTTAATCTTTTACTAATTTCATACTCGACCTTTTCTCTTTCTTACTTTTCAGATTTTTTCTCTTTTGCTTTCTTTTTTTTTTTCTCTCTTCCTTTTGAGTTTTTTTTGTCGAATGTATTTTTTTTGGTGAAGATTTTAAAAATATTAGAAAACAAAATAATCTTTTATATCACACCAGATGCGAATTTTGGCATACTAAGGAATATTTCTTTGAAGGAAGAATTTTAAATTTTTGCAAAATTTTCTCATTACTTTTCCTCCTATCTACATTATGAAAAATTGTTTTTTATATTTTTAAAACATTAAATATCATTATATTTTTTTATTTAAAACTTTCTTTATAAAGTATGTTTCAAAGATTAATTTCTCATAACAAAAGATTGAAACAAAACCAAACTACTGTTGTCATATGGGCTAAAAATGTGAGAACGAGTATTTTATGTCTAAAATATGTGTACCAGAGACGACCTTAGTTGCATAGATATATATAATCCACCATAATGTTCCTTGCAATAAATTGAAACACGCCGTACGTAGTGGAATTAAGTTACATAAAATTTTTCACGTTTTGGACTGTAGGAAACCAACAGGGGGAAATTTAATGCGGCACTGCGTCTCGACCCTCTCTAGTAAAAGCAAAGGAGCAGAACAGAATCTATTTCTTGGTTAACCTAAAGTGTTTGTTGTTTGGAGGATAGCAACCACTTGGTGAAGTTTTGCAGTGTAGCTTCGTCGGCTCTGTAGTACTTTTGTGTGAATTCAAGCAACCTCGACCATGTGAAATCTGGATACTGTTTTGTCCCATCCCTACGCACAATATCCTCTGGGGCGCTCACCACCTTGTCCTCTTTCGGGCACAGAAAGAATGCCAAGGACCTCCTCTCTTTGTACTTGTTAACCACTGCCCTATGTAGGCAACTCTTGTATCTCCCGTTTGATAATGCCTGAACAATAACCCAACAAATAAGTTAAGATATACCCTTCCCAACATAAAAGTTTAAGTGAGTTGTATTAGAGAGTTCTCTACAGACTATGATATGTTTTAAAGCTCAAAAAATATTTACAAATGTACTTATAGATTAATTACCAACAAAATCATTGTTACACAGGTGGTGGGAATAGAACTCACATTTTGTAGGATATGAATTCATTTTTTTACCAAATAGGACCAACCTTTACTGACAGATTCTTATGTTATCTAAAACTTGCAAGGGCCTTTGTTTGTCACTTTATGGGTTCCCTATACTTACCTGCAACTGCAACTTCTTCTTGACTGTTTCCTATATATAGCTTTTCTGATGGTGACCAATACTAAAATAATATTGGCACTGAGTTTATTCTTAGTCTAGACTTTGGGAAAACAATATGTTTCTTTAAATTAATTTAATTTTGGCACTCATCATTTTTTAATAATCAAGAGTTGTGAAAATAATAAGGAAAATTTAAACAAAATGAATTGATTACTTGTTCTGCCCACCACTTGTTTCCAGGAACAAAAATACTGGAGGAAAGATACTGACGTCTATACTTGAGTATGAAGATTGCTGGCCAAAAATTAAAATAAGATAAAAGGATAACACCAAAAAGTGTTAAATGAAAAGCATTGCATCAATGAAATACTTCATACAAATAGTGCTATCATGGCCTAACGTCTATCTTGACCTTTGTACCAATATTTTTAACGTTGACAGAAACAATTCTTTTATTAGTCCACCTAAAAGTGTTTGAAAATGAAAATTAAAAAAAAAAAAATATTACTAATTATACTGAAGAGACATTTTTGTTGCAAGACGTCGACTAAGATTTATTCCTTAAGTAGTAAATACAAACTCAAAAAGAAACATTTAATACAACAAAAGAGTTCTTAGTTGACTCATAAAAACATTTTACTTGTAAGTTAAAGAGAAGAACTAGAAATAGATGTACTTGTGAAAAGCCTCAAATTTTCGCCATTGACTCCATGACTGATAGGTGTAGTTTGGTAGTGCTGCTTTTCAAACACCTTTACTTATGTGATGTAAAATTAAGTCATCATTTCATTTTTTTCATAACAGATGCATTCATGCAAGTTCAGTATGAAGACTCATCATGTCAGACATACCACACAGAACCAAACATGATGCACAAAAGTATCTGCGCTTTTAATTGATGGGTTTGTCATGTTGCAAACAGATAATTGATAGCCACGAAGTAAGATATGCAAACATATAACATTTGTAGCTTAATAACTTAAAATATTAATAATATATTTTCTAACATGTATTTATTTTAATATACTTTATTATTTATTGAAATTTATTATAAACTATAAAATCTTGAGTGATACTTTTATATAAAATGTGGAATTCATAATTTATTTCAATTTTTATGAAATTTTAATAAATTCGAAAGAATATATTTTTAAAAATATATTGTTAGTATTTCTCTTATATATGTACCATGAAAGTATCGCCGATGTTAATTACAAGGGCGTCAGGACGAGGTGGAACGGTCTGCCACGTGTTGTCTGCGAACACATCAAGCCCTCCAACTTGGTCTTGGTGAAGAATGGTGAGAGACGTTGGGTCACAATGTGGTCCAGTCCCTAGTGCAAGACTTGGCTGCTGACATGATGGGTAATAGTTACATCTCATGACGGAACAACCTTCTTCAAACAAGTAGTTATAATGCAACTTATCCACTCCCAAGCTAATTGCCAAAAGCTCCAATAGCTTTATCCCCAACTGCTTCATGGTTTCGCAGTACTTCTGGAATACCACTCTGCCGAATGCACATCAAAATATACTTAGTTTAACTAGTTGAATTAGTATACATATAGTTGGTACTATAAGATTCACAATTTAAGAGAATATGACACGAAAGTACATGACATGATGTTAATTAACGTTTAGCTCATGCTTGGGATATATTGTTTTTCGAAATATAAACGTTTTTTTCTTGAATAAGAAATCTCTTAAAAATTAAAAAATCATTACTTTTTTCAGCACGAATAGCACCTACGTGGATCAATAACTTTTTAAAAAATATATAAAACAAGCTTGGACCGAAAACGCACTTCTTGGAGATTTAATGAAGCAAAAATCATTCATCAACATCATGTGCCAATTTTATACCCAAAGAAACAAAAAGAGAAAAGTATTTGTGTTTGGTTGGGCGTCATATCGTAACTCAGAGACGTCAAATTCGGAAGCCATATGAACTAGTTTCTAGATGTGTTCATTGGGTGTATGCACCATGCAGGTGTTCATATACAACGAAAATTATGTCGTACTAATTAACCTTATTAAATATAACTTCTGATTAAAAGATCATAAATTAAGATTCTAACAGAACGTGGATGCATTTAAACATAATCACAACCATGGATTGAAAAAAATGAACAGTTATATTCCACCAAACTAGTCTTACGTACCCAGCTTGTTCAAAGTCTCCCCCTAAGGTGTCGTTAAAGAAACTAGTGACAACCGGCGGCTCTAACTCATTGTTGTCATGAAAGGGGAAAGAGAGGGTCTCTTTCCAGGGCAATTTGGAGGAGAACCTATCAGCATGGGCACCAGAATATCCCCACACGGAACCCAGAGTCTTTTTAACACTCACTTTCCTACGAATGGGAAGCTTAAAGAAAGCGTCCATTTGATCATACGCTTCCCCAATGAGGAGAGGATCAACGCCGTGGTTGATCACTTGGAAGAACCCGTGGCTCGAGCACGCCTTGCGTACGAGCCTAACGGCACGGTTTGTGGCGTCATCATCATCACCCCTTAGGAACCCTCCAAGGTCCACCATTGGCGCGTGGAACTCCTCATTCGCGTTCACTAAGCACTCTTTGGGCCAAACAAAGCTCATGGGCACGTGGGGCTGCATTTGTAGCCATGAGGGGTCGAAGAAACGGCTTTGGACTACTTCTTGGTGGTTCGGCGATGACACCAAGCAGAAACCTGAATCCATGATGTCACGTTGGTGTGAAATGAAAATTTAGGTACAATAAGTAAAGAAAGGGACTTAGTGTTCACAAGCTTGGTGGAGATTGAGCACATAGGCCAAGGAGTGGCATGTATTTGTAGAGTTGAGACATGAAATGTAATGCGACTGTGAATCACTACAAACAAACACGAAAGCCTTTGGAGTGGAATCGGGTTTGAGATAAATAGAAAAAAAAAAAACATGAAAATGAAAAACAAATTGAAGGA
This sequence comes from Glycine max, assembly GCF_000004515.6. Lineage (NCBI taxonomy): Eukaryota > Viridiplantae > Streptophyta > Magnoliopsida > Fabales > Fabaceae > Glycine > Glycine max. The sequence goes on along the minus strand of NC_038250.2, from coordinate 30,651,199 downwards.
GCGTGCAATACTACAACTGTACAACTAAGGGTGTGCGTGGGTTGTCTTGTTTTGTGGGTGGTGCGTGCATGCTCACGCGTGTTCGGGTACGTGGATAATTTGTTTTGCAAGTATTTTGTTTTTGCTCCAATAGGTACGTCGTTCGAAGACTTATTTTATGACACATTTTGAGCTTAGTAGTTTGTATCTAATTATTACAATTTTTTTTAGTCAATTTCATACCTAAATTTGTATTTAACTACCGATTTTGTCACTAAAAAAATAACAACTTATTTTAAGAGAAATAATCATTTTTGTCTCTCAATATATAATTTGCTGAGAATGCATTCCTTGAAAGATGAGAATACAAAATTTAGTTAATGTGGATTGCCGACATAAGAATATATTTGTGTTCCTGAAACATCAAAATACAAAATTTAGTCCCCGAAAGTATAAAAAGTACGAGAAAAATATATTTGTACATTAATAATAGATTGTGACTTATTATTATTATTATTATTATGTCTTTGTAATTTATTGCTCCTATTCGTTTAGAATTTATGCAATATATTTTTTAAATTGCCTTTTAATATATATATTTTTATTATTTTGATTTCCTTGTCAAACCTTAATCTTTGATGTTAAAAAAACTTTATCTTATATCTTATAATTTTATCAAATTTCTACTAAATTTCTCACTTTTAACCCTTAAAATTATTTCATATCTCAATTCCAATTTAAGTACTCCTATATTTAGATTGAAAATAATATGTAAAGAGTTTTGAGTAGAAAAAATACAATCAGCCGTGAGACCAAATTTATTTATTTATTTATTTTAAAAAGAATTTAATTTTTTTTTAAAAAAAAGTCTCACAAAATTTAAACTAAATAAAATTAAAGTGGAATTATAAGTTTTTTTTCTTAATCAGTAAAATGTATATATATACCTCGAATATGAAAAAATCTCTTGAATAAACCTTATGTGTTTTAATTCAAGACAACACTTATTATTATTATTATTATTATTATTATTATTATTATTATTATTATTATTATTATTATTATTATTATTATTATTATCATCTGAAAATCATTTCAATAATAAATTTGTCCTTTTGTGCCACGTAAGCTATTTTATTAACCGTGACATACAAAAGTTAACGGTCAAATATATTTGTCGCACTATTTACACTTTCAAAAAATAAATTTTGTATTTTCATCTTTCAGGGACACATTTGTCAACGAATTATATTGAAAGACAAAAGTGACTATTTATTCTTATTTTAATAAAAAAGTTTACGAGATTAAAATGACAGTGAAATATAAATATGAGAAATAAATTTAAAAACTATAATATAGTGAAATATTTATAATTCACCAAAAACATTACAAGAACAAATTTATCATTTACTCTTTAAATACTAAAAATGTGAGGTGAATATTTTTTTAAGAGTCATGGTAAGAAAAGGTGTTGAAACAAACTCATAGAAATATAGTTTAAGTAAGGCCTCAATGTTTTCAAATGTAACGAAATAATTTATTTAACAGAATAATTTATATTTAATTTTTTATATATAAAAAAAATTTAATCAGAAGCAATCACATATTATCATCATAATTAATCTATAATCTAATGAATTGAGAAATACCCATAGTCTCAAGTATGAAATCAAAGATTAAGAATAAAAAAAATCTATTTAGTCTCCGACATAACAAAAAAAAATAAGAATGTGATGTATTAAGGATTTTTCTCAAGTATGGAAAATTCATCCATGTCGTGATACGTCATTTGGGAGTATTTAGCATAGGGGGAAAAAATTATATCTCAAAATCATGATTCCTAACTGTCATGATCAATTGCTCCATATTCCGAAAGGTAATATAGGAAAATCAAAGTTACATAGGTCTCACGATGACCAAATAAAAAGAAAATATAAAATGGTATTTACAACCTATCTTTTATAATCAAAGTTAAATAAGTTTGAAATTATATCAAGTCTTCATGACTCAAACATTCTCCAGCGTAAGATATTTTTACGATAACCAATAAAGAAAATGGTTCCAAAATGATTATCAATAAGGCTATTTAAGAAATTATTTAATTTAATTAAGATAATAATTAATTTTTTATAAGAACTAAATTTAAGAATAATCGAATTTATGTAAATTTATTTTCATTTCATATGTAAACTATTTAGCATTTTTAATGTAAGTTATTTAGATTTTATTATTACTATTATAAGACAATAGATAGTTCGTGAGTCATTAGCCTAAACCAAATACATTGTGTTTTTGGTTGCAACCTGCATGCAGAGGCTTCCTATAAACAATATATACTTAGGTTATATGCTTGCAGGCAAGTGTAAAGACTACTTGCAGTTGACCTAAAAGTGACTTAAAAAATAATACTTGTAATTTATTATAAATTATAATGAAACTTGATAGTTCATCAAGAATTAGATGTAGTATTAGTGGTAGAGGTAAATTAAAACTTGTAGTGTTATTTATTCTGCTTTTATTATTTGCTCATATAACCTTTTTTCAAACAATTTGTCTTTGTTGTGTTCACAAAAGTTTTAAAATAAAATCTGTATAACTAGGTTTGTGTTTCAAATGTGTTTTACTATCATTTACTAAACATACAAAGTTTTTGTTTTCAAAGAGGATTTGCAAAAAAAAAAAAAATGTTTACAATTCAACCTCTCCATTCGTATGTTTGTTTGTGCTTAGAGTTTTATATTCTTAATATCTCAATAAATACATCCACATACATGGAAAATGAGTGAGTGTGGATCTCACTCATAAACTTCACAATAAATTAAAAATAATAATTAATACACCTAAAAGTAAGTCTGTCTTATACCTAGAATTAAGAAAAGCAATAACCATATACTTCTTATATAAAGAATCAAAGGTGCTATTATTTTATTCAGTGTTTGGTACACGTTCTATGACAAATAGTTTAGAGGCAAAGATACCCCGACAACTATTCACCATACTTAGTAAATTATCATTCTACCATTCCTTCATCTTATGTAGCCTAATAGAATAGTTATACACATTTAACTTCGTTAATCTGGATGTTTCACTAAAATGCATGGTTAAACATCATTAGCCGTACATCTTTGGTCAATTGTCTTAAACCTACTCCAAAAGTGATAATTTTCAACAAGTTCATGTGATTAGCTCCCTAAATGCATCATCCAACCTTAAGCCATTTTGTGGTAAAACAATCGATTTTAATCTATTTCGTTCAATTAATTCAAAATTTAAAATAATGCTGTGTTAGAAAACCCTAATACTATCTTCATTTTGAGTCACCTAACCTTCCATATCTCCACACTAGAACTCTCTTTTTCTTTCTTGCTCCAGCCCTTCTTCCCCTTTGAGCACCATTTTGCTTCACGTTTCTCCATCCAAGCTCAAATCTTCCATCCACTTCCCGTCCTAGAGTATTTCAAGATCAAGTTATTTATTCTCCGCTTCATTTCTTCTTCAAGGACGTCAATTTATTTTCCTATTTCTTCTCCAATCCCCATGCTTCACAAAACACCCTTCTCTTGATTTTAATCTTCTATTTCCAATTTTAAGCTAAAATGTAGTGAGTTGTTGAGTTGATGGAGAGATTTGGTGGTTTACTTGAAGCTTTTGGAAAAAGGACCGTAAATATTAGATCTTTTGTAAAGGCAGCTAAAGGACACAAGTCCATAGAGACTTGTGGACCAATGTTTGTGTTGTATTGCAAAAAGTTTGATTGGTGAACTCTTTTCCATGAATTTTTCCCTATGTATGTTGTTGATGGCACAAAGATATGTTATTTGTGCTTAAAGCTTGATTCTTGGTATTTTCGGTCCATGACTCATGCATATTTCTCTATATATAATATAATGGATATCTTGTGGTATTGATTGTCCTAAAGTGTTCTAAAGCAACCAATAAAGGTCAATTTAGCAATTAATTTTTTTAGTCGCTAAAATATCAATTTGTTGACTGATTTATATATTTTGTCACAAAATCAATTAGATTTAGAGCCTGGGATTTCAGTGACCTATGTTTTTCAATCGCTAATTCAATCTATATATGATCTAGCGATGAAATTTATAAATTTGCAATCGACTTATTCAATCGATAAACAATATCCTTTTGTTTTGATCGGTCCACAACTTCCTAGATTTTTTTTATTCAGGGCAACTATGTCTGGAGGTGTGACAACACATGGTCCACAACTAAAAGGGATACAATTTTTTTTTAATAAAAATTATATAATAATTTTTTATATTATTTATGTTATTTTTATAATTAAATTAAAATTATATATATATATATATATATATATATATATATATATATATATATATATATATATATATCATTTTGTTCAAATTAGGTAATGACATGGGATTAAAAAGTATTATTATATTAGTTGTTAGTTTCTTTTTAATTTTTATATATTACCTTCATAAGTCCATACATAATATTAATAGAATTAAAATATTTTTTTTTATTTTTAAACAAAATAAGAACAAAATCATATTATAAATAAATAAAACTAAATATTAACATGAACAAAAATATGTGTAATATTTAATATAAAATGATAGTTTGTTGATGATAAACAATATCGATCGAACTAAAATATTTTCTTCGAGAGGCAAAATATAAAATTAAATTAAATTATAAATATATAAGTAAATTAAATTTATAAGAAATGTGATAGGTTTCTCGCAGGTTTATCCAAATAAGCTCTTCTCGGGCAAGGACTAGTACGAACTTTATTACAAGCAAACAAACAAATTGACATGAGGTGTAGCAAAGTGCATCTATCATATATAGTATTGGAAGCCAAAAATCTAGCCAGGGTTACATTCACTATGGACAAGAGAAGAGGTATTTCAAATGAGACCTATGTCACTATCAATTCTCCAATGAAGTTTACTCTCCAAGATACCCATTCATTTGCCATGAGTTGTTTCATGCAGTGACAATATTCCAAAATCAAGACGAAAGGTACCCTTATGTTAATGCCTTAACATTTACTCTCGTAAATTCAAACGCCTCAATCATCACAAGACACATAAACAAACACACAAAATGGGTTATCTTACTTAAAAGCAAATATATAGAAGTATATACACAATGAACGTACCCCAAGACATGCAATATATCAACATTGTAGTTATTCACAACACAAATATCATACAACAAAGCATGTTACATGACAATAACATCAAAATAATAGTGGCACGTAAATTAATGCAATATGCTAACAGTCGTGCATGAAGAAACTCAACTACATGGAGTTTTTAAACAATGAAGCAACCAACCTAATATGTCCTATAACATGGTATAACATAACCACTAGCCCATAGGTCAAGAAGACGGCATGTGTCATTAATCATTCGAGTGACGCCAATACTGATCATACTAATTACTGACATTGTAATAATAGACATGCAAGGGTAGTTTCTAACATGACGCAAGGTTTACAATCACCTTGACCAGTTATGGAATTGCACGACTACCTATCCTTAAGGCTACATAATGGTACCTCCATTAAACTTACCGTACTGGTCCCATAAACTAAGTCCACGCTCGCATTTTGACTCGTGGATGGATGCATTCCACCATATCAATTCTCGTCAATCCAATCCAACAAAGTCAGTACTTACGCCTTTTAGTGAGAAAATAATAACATATTTTCTTTTGGAAAAATCAATTGCATTTCATAGTTTTAAGTGACTCTAATAGGATAATTTTTATGTCTCAAATTAGTAAAAAAAATAGAATTTAAAATTGTATCCCAAAATTAAACTTTATCATTATTTTGAAAATATCATTTTGACTAATTTTAAAAATATAAAAAATTAAATTAAAATTTTTAAAAAAATAAGAGATTAAACTGAATTATATATATATATATATATATAAAAGGATTAACAATATATTTAGCTAAAAATTTATTTAAATATGCATGAAATGTGGTGGCATAAACTAATATCATCACTCTAAATAAAAAGATGTTGCTATCATTACTAGAAAATAGGGTTTGAACATCAGTTATTTAATCGATGTTGAAAGTATTGACGTTGAAAGTAATATCGTTAGCATTGATTTTCTCAAATCGATGTTAACATAAAATTACAACACTAATTATTTAAATAACCGATGTTATATAGTAAGAATTATAAAAAAAAAGTCATATATCTTCGTATTAACATCGGTTTTTGGTAAACCGATGTTATTGGTAATAAAACAACATCGTTGTTTTCTGATAACAGACATCGATTTTTCGTAAGAACCGATGTTGTTTTATTACCAGCAACATTGATTTTATAGGAAGCGATGTTGAAGCTTAACATTGATTTTTTTAAAAACCGATGTTAATATATACATACAACATCGGTTTTTAGTAAAAAACCAATGTTATTTTTTAGGATTTTTTTAATAAGCTGTCTGTTTTTTTAATAACCCCAAATTAACCTGCAAATTTAAAAGCAGAACCATAATATATAATTTTTATTTTATTTTCAAACAATTTTTACTAGAAATTCCATAAAAAAATTATTATTTACTATGAATTAAAAGAATATTTAATGTTAAGGAGACATGAATTGTAAAAAAAATGTAAAGTAACTAAAATACAATTCCAAAATTGCTTAAACACTAATTGTTTCATTTTTAACTTTCAAGTAATAGGTTGCCCACTAGATGTGAAGCGCCTTCAATCTCTCTGATTCTAATGATCTAGCATCATTGAAATACTGCATGATACAATAAAACATAAGTCAATAATATATGATACCAATTATAACAAAATGAAGTACGTTTGAATTAAACAATTACCCTTTTCCAATTATTTTTGAAACTTCCTAATATTATAGTTGACTTTCAGTGCATGACGTAATACCCACACTCAATGCTTCTTTTTTGTCTATTACATTAAATACATTATGAAGTTTAGATATTCAATGTTAAGTAAAAATTAATCTACATAGTATTAAAATATAACTAGAAGCATTGTTTAAATGACTTACTTTAACAATAATCCACCTAGCAGCTGCCTTGGATTTACTTTGTGGAGTATCGTCAAGTCCTTTCAAAGCACTGTTCAATACAAACATGGATTTGTATTGTACGTACAATTAAAATATTGATGTTCCTGACTAATGCTAATGCAAATGTATTGAAAAATAGGACTAACCTGTTAATAATTCCCTTGAGGTAGTTGTATGACCTATTATGCAACGAACAAAACCAGATGAAAACATTTTCCTTAGGCAAAATGACAACCATTTGTCAATGTGCACTGCAATGGAGAACAATATAAGTTATTATACATTATTTAAATTCATTTGTTCAATTTAACTTACCCATTCAAGTAGGTTCCTAGGTACACATCCCTCTTTGAATTCTATATCCAGTTCTTAGTGTAACTTTCTTATTTAAATTGTGATTGTGCAGACTCTGTATGGACTGTGGATGGACTATGGCTCGAGGAATTCATACACATCGGAATTCCCCGCTCGCATACTTGTTTTAGTCATATGCCTATTGTTGTTAAAATAAAGTTAATTATGTATGAATTTAAAACAATAAATTAGGTAATAAAAAATAATGTAAAGTGACTTGCAGAATCCACAATTGTATAACAGAGATGCTGAGATATTGACCATCGTGTGCTATTTTAGACTGATTTTCATGTTTTATGTACAAGGGGAAGTCATCATTAAACAACCCAAACACGGTAGCATCCTACATAACCTGCAATGACTTTAGAAAAAAGTTGTAGGATGGTCAACGTCATCAAATATAGGGGATCATTGACATCATGATCCAGCTTATCTGCAGGTTTGTCCGGTCCCACAACTCTCTGTTTATCCAACACAATTAATTAAGATAATTTAATGAAAGTGAACACTGTAATTGAAGTAAAAGCATTTAACCACAGTGAAATACTTGTTCTAATAAACACTTCACAAAATGTGTTGGACAAGCAATGAAGGTGTTAAGTGTCTGCCTATTAACTGAACCTCTTGAATAAGTACAGGAATGGGAGCATCTGTATCTCTAACTTCCTCAACACCAAACTTGACTTGATCATGGCGCAAAGGGATATTGTGAACGGTTGTGGATCCCTCATAAAGTCTTCCTAGGACAACCAGGCGGGGAGGATTTTCTTTGACGTACAACTCGCATTTCTTTGACTCACCTGTGTCTAGGTCATTCCCTGAGGGATCAACACAACTCTTCTTTGTGCTGACACGAGCAGCTGAAGGACCAACCTCTGGCTCAGGAGGCAATGCAAGTCCCTGTGATTGCATCTACGATTGAATCTAGGACTGTATCTGACTAAAGGACAACATTAGTTGTCGAGTCACTTTTTCTGTGATCGACTCCTCCAGTTGGTCCTTAATCTTTTAAGTCAGTTGCTCCAGGTCTTTGGGAGCCATGAACGAAGAAGTGCGGAAGGTCCTTGGAACCCGTTCAAAGTATTGTTTGATCGTGATACTAGCTCCAATAGCACACACACGGCCAATGTGTTCTGGTCGCCCAATGGCAGCAGTCAGTACATCCTGACGCCCATGGGCGACAAAGGAACCATGTGAGGCATGCTCCTCCAACGAATCCTGTAACAATCACATTTATTGGTTTACTCAATCACACAATAAACATAAATAATTGCAATTAACAATTGAAAGTGACTTACAATCTTGTCAGCAATTTCATTTGTTGCCTCAGACGTTATTTGACCAGTTTTCTTGGCGCAGACCATCTTCCACGTGACGTGTCGTCTGATGGGAGATGGAGGATCAATCACAGTGTTAGTGATTTCGGATTAAGCAGCTTCCTCCAATTGTTTCTTTTTCTTCTCATCGATCATCTTCTTTTCACGAAACTCATAACCCCCACGAGACAACACGTGAGGGACAATGTTTTGTTTTTGAATGGTCTGTACCTTTTTCCGCACTTCCTTTAAAAATTAAACATTGTCCAAAGTTATTATTACTGACAATAATAAGTAAATTTAATATTTAAAACAATGAAAATGACAAAGTTACCTCCCACGAAGGGTCTCTGCGGCTCTGACAAAATTGGGTCCACTTTCCCCTGCTAATGTCGTACTTTTCACAAACAGTGTCATTGACATTGTCCTTGTAGGCTGCAAGTGCCCCTTTCGAAGTAAAATCAAACTTAAACTGTCTCCGCCACTTCCCCACAGTCTGAAGTATTTTCTTTTTTGTCCTTGGATCAGATGCTTCAGGGATATCAAATTCAGCCTAACAAATGAAAATTACATTTTATTGTTACTAAAATACAATTTTATTGTTAATCAACAACATGCAACATTTAAGTTAAATACCTGAATATCCTCCTATATCAAATCCTTCTGGGCAGTAGGGACTTGTTTCCGATTATTGTATGTCACATCTACCTTATCGCGAGCCACGATCACTGAATATGTTCTTAACTTCTTTCTGTGGGAACCGTCGGCTTTCCCTATTGCAGGATCCACATGGAACAGGGGTCTCTCTGCCCCAACTGGTCTAGTCACCAATGATCTTAGGTGTGTGACTTTTCTTGTCCACTTCAAGGTAGAAGGGGAATGTGATGCTGCATCAGTAAGAGGAGAAAGAGAAGGAGAGCTGGGTGGTGTAGTCATTTGCCGATAAAGAAAAAAAACATTAATTTTCAAGATAATCACAAAACTCAATAACCTATGTAATTGAATGGATTGAAATGAATTACATAATAAAAAAATTACATTACACGATATTAATTAATTCTCCTTCATCATGATCATTACGATTAACATGAACGTCGTCAGCTTCTTCTTCTCCGACGACGTTAGGAGACATTTGTGTGAACAAAAGACTAACATAAGTATCAATGTATGAATCATCATCTTTGATGCAAATCTACCCCGCAAGACCATTGGATAGAAGACTCCAAGTAGATTGGGCCAGAGATGCAAGATAAGGCCCTAGGGTTCTCATGAGCCTTAGGGTAGATTTCGAGCCCATGGGCTAAATATGAGCCCACTTATCTTTGTACATATTAGATTAAGGTTTCATTATTTTTGGGCCTTGTATTTAGGGCTCCATAATGTAGGTAGGGTACCCTTGAAATGTAAGATTTTTCAACCCTTGTATTTTAGGGCACCTAGACTAATTTTTGTATTAGGGGTAGTTTTGTAATTTCACATGCGTTGAGTGAATATTTGATGTGTGTGTTGGTAAATAAATTTAATTGAATTGGGAGAAGCCCAATCCAATTAAATTTTAGAGGGGGAGGTGAGCATTTGCTTGCTACACCCCATTGCCACATCATATAGTCCCACTTTGTGCATGTCCTTCATGCTTTACATGCCTCATGACACCTAAGCACACTTAGTGGAGAATCTTGGACTTGATCTTGGATCAGTGGGCTGAACTATAGCTAAAATTCACTAATCATAATTAGTAAAATTTTGGCTCCACAAATTCAATTTCAAATTCATGTAAAATTTGAATAGAAATTCAAATTTCCCTCCAATTTTGTGTGACACTTATGCTATAAATAGAGGCCATGTGTGTGCATTTTTTCAACTTTGATCATTTGAGAATTAAACTTAAAAGTTCATATCTCTTTTGCGGCAGCAGCTTGTGTGCTATCCTCTCTCACTCCGTCAAAAGCCCCTTGCCCTCATCCCCTAT